>NC_133622.1:233707076-233732633 GCF_048593235.1 Sminthopsis crassicaudata | reverse complement strand
GAGAGAGAGAGAGAGAGAGAGAGAGAGAGAGAGAGAGAGAGAGAGAAGGAGCCTCTCCAGTCTATCCCTGGCTCCAGTCCATACTATACATGGCTCCTGGACCGGCCTTCTGAAAATTGTCTCATTGCTTAAAAGCTCCAAATGACTATTTCCCAGATCCAAGCATGATTCACTTACTGCAATGACATCAATTCAATTTAATTCTCCGAGTATTTGTCACGTACCTGCCCCCAGCCACTGGAAAGTATTGAGAGCTCTTGGCCCAAAGCTCCCGGAGGAGTGCATCCCACCTTCGTGCCCGAATCTGGCTTTGGGTAGCAGAAGCCAGACAGATTGCTCTGCGGAAGTTCAGGGATCCCTCTAGGTCGGCAGCTCTTCTCAAGGTGCCTTCCCTCCCCCCCGCCCTGCCCCGGGCAGCTGGTACAAGAGGAGATCTGACAGCCGGTGTGGTAAGAAAATCTCAAAAGCTCAAGCTGGGGGAGCCTCTCAGAAGTGGAGAAGACCACCCAGGAGTGGCAAGTGGCTATTTCCCAAGACCACCCCTTCCCCTTTGGGCCATTCTAGCTCTCAGAGCTGAGCGGCTGGATGGAGCAGTGGAAAGAGTTCTGGGCCTAGAGTCAGGAAGCCCTGAGTTCAAATCTAGTTTCAGATACTTATTAGCTGTGTGACCCTAGGCAAGTCACTTAACTCAGTTTGCCTCAGTTTTCTCATCTGTAAAATGAGCTGGAGAGGGAAATGGCAAAGCACTCTGGTACCTTTGTCATTGCTATGGCTGTTATTGTCCAGTCTTCTTAATTGCGTTCAGCTCTTTATGACTTTTCTTGCCAGATAGGGTCACAAAAACTTGGACACGACTGAAATGACTGAACAGCAATAATTCTTAGAACCGTTTTCACTGGGCGGAGTCACATCTCTCTCTGATTTTTCTAGCTCCATCATCTTTACTCTGCCCTCTGGGCCAATCAGAACTAAGCCGCTTCCACACTAAGACCCTTCAGACTTTCTAGGAGAGCAGGGATGGGCGTAGAGGTGGGGAGTCTCTAGCAAAGAGGATGCTGGGCCTGCCAGCAGGAGTCCTGGGCTGAAATCCTGCCCCAGAACCAGACAAATAACTCACTCACTCTAGAATCAGTTTTCCTTATCCATAAAATAGGGAGTTGTAATCAAAAGCCTAAATCTGGGCCCCTGTAATCCCGAGTCAAGAACCCTGAGTTTTGGGACAGCTAAGGGGGTGCAGTGGATAAAACATTGAGCTTGGAGTTAAGAGGAGCTGAGTTCAAAACCAGCCTCAGACATTTGACACTTAACTGTGTGGCCCTGGGCAAGTCACTTAACCCCAACTGAGAAGAAGGAGGAGGAGGAGGATAAAGAGGAGGAGAGGACCTGGAGTAAGAAAGATCTGTGTTCAAAAATGCCTCTGAGACTAGTCACTTAACTTCGCCTCAGTTTCCTCCTTTGCAGAACGGTGACAATAACTACTTTGCAGGGTGACTACCTGTGATTACCATAGATTTCAAATAGGAAAGGATCTTGGAGGCCACAGAGTTTGCACCCCTCATTTTTCAGATCAGAAATCTAAAGCCACAAAGATTTTGTTTTGCCTCTGGTGATATAGAGAGTAAGCCTCAGGAGTGCAATTTGAACCCAGAGCCTCTGAGCCCAGAGACATGATTTTGGAGTTTTGGTTTTTTGCTTGTTTTTGGTAGCAATTGGGGTCAAGAGACTTGCTTAGAGATACACGGCTAATGAGTATCTGAGGTTGGTTTTGAATCCAGATCCCCTTGATTCCAGGGCCAGTGTTCTATCCACTGAGCCACCTAGCTGCCCATAGAGCCTTAGCTCAGAAAAACAATCAAAACCCCCCAAAATAACATCCACAAACAATCACACACTAAACCAAACCAAAACACTCCCTGCCCACTTACCAGGAGAAAAGGTTCTATTCACACCAAGGTGTCTCCAACACCAATTCGCACTGACTGAGGTTAAAGACAGCCCAGAGGGCCATTCATTCCACTCCAGCTCCTGGACATTCCATTGGTCCATAGGCTGGGCACATAAACTGAGTGCATACCAGACCCCCCCAGGAGGGCCCCCACTGTGCTCATCCTCCCCCTCTCTTTGTCTCTGTGTCTATCTCTCTCTGTCTCTGTTCTCTCTGTCTCTCTCTCTGTCTCTCTCTGTCTCTGTTCTCTCTGTCTCTCTTTGTCTCTTTCTCTTCTCCCCCTTTCCTTCCCCTTCCCCTTCTCACTATCCCTCTCCCTCCCTCCTTGTCTTTCTCTGTCTCTCCTTCTCTCCCTCCGTCCCTCTCTCTGTCTCTGACTGTCTCTCTCTTGTTCTCTCTGTCCTCCCTTTGTCTTTCTGTCATTATCTCTGACTGCCTCTTTCTCTCTCTCTCTCTCCCCCTTACTTCCCTCTCCCTTTCTCATTCTCCCTCTCCTTCTTTCCTTCCCCCTCTCCCTCCCTCTCTCTTTCATTCTCTCATTCTCTTTCTCTGTCTTTGTTTCTTTCTTTGTCTCTTCCTCTCTCTCTTTCCCTTTCCCTCCCTCTCCCCTTCTCATTTTATTTCTCCCTCCTTCCCTTTCTTTCTCTGTCTGTCTCTCTCTCATTCTTTCTCTGTTTCTGTCCCTCTGTCTCTGTTTCTCTTACAAACACACACACACACACACACACACACACACACACACACACACACACACACACACACACACACACCACATCCCTACACATTTCCATCAGCTCTGACTCACTCCCGGGATCCAGCACAGGGTGACCCACAAGAACTCTAGTATAAACTAATCATGCAAATCATTATTTACACTTTGAATGATGGATCCCCATGTCATTAGGCAACCACTGGGGGACCTTAGCAGCAGTATTCATGTCACAGACCCCATCAAGAGCCTTCAGAGGCTGCAAAGTCTACCAAACACCTGACCGCCAGCAATTAGCGGACCGTGCCGTGGCCAGGGCTGGCCCGGGCAGACAGCCCGGCTGACAGCAGAGGACTCGAATCCTCTTCTGGGCAGCTTTCTTGGGATGTGAGCAGACTGCAAATACGGCTTTGCCTTTGGAGATGCTCAGAGAATCACTCTCTGGATTCTGCTGTGGAGACGGGTCACCATAAAGCAAGGACAGAATCCAACAATTCTTGTTTCATTTGTGGGAGACTGAGCTCCTTGTGAAGGGCACAGGTAGGGTCATGGTGAAGGGGACAGGTAGGGTCATGGTGAAGGGGACAGGTAGGATCATGGTGAAGGGGACAGGTAGGATCATGGTGAAGGGGACAGGTAAGGTCATTGTGAAGGGGACAGGTAAGGTCATTGTGAAGGGGACAGGTAAGGTCATTGTGAAGGGGACAGGTAGGATCATGGTGAAGGGGACAGGTAGGGTCATGGTGAAGGGGACATGTAGGGTCATGGTGAAGGGGACAGGTAAGGTCATGGTGAAGGGGACAGGTAAGGTCATGGTGAAGGGGACAGGTAGGATCATGGTGAAGGGGACAGGTAGGATCATGGTGAAGGGGACAGGTAAGGTCATTGTGAAGGGGACAGGTAAGGTCATTGTGAAGGGGACAGGTAGGATCATGGTGAAGGGGACAGGTAGGGTCATGGTGAAGGGGACAGGTAGGGTCATTGGGAAGGGGACAGGTAAGGTCATTGTGAAGGGGACAGGTAAGGTCATTGTGAAGGGGACAGGTAGGACCATGGTGAAAGGGACAGGTAAGGTCATTGGGAAGGGGACAGGTAAGGTCATTATGAAGGGGACAGGTAAGGTCATTGGGAAGGGGACAGGTAGGATCATGGTGAAAGGGACAGGTAGGGCAACATATGAACTTCTGTTCCCCTGAGTGGGGCGAGTTTCCCAGAGGTGCATTTTGCAAGCAAGCATTGGCTCTAAATGTATTTAGGGGCTGGTTAGTGCGCAAGGGTCTTCCCTAGAGCACATGAGCAACTGAGCCAAGGGGAGGCAGCCAGCTTCCACTCATACCTAGTGCCGAAGTGGACGACAATCTTTCATTCCAGTAGCAATAACTCTCCAAAGCCACGGCCTTGCTCGCTCCCTCCTGTTTCAGGCTAAGCGAACCCTGCCATCTCTAGTTCAACCTGCCAGAAGCTTGTCCATCAGGGTTCACAGTCCCTTCCCCTGTCTCCTACCCAGGGAACCTTCAAAACACTTGGTAGAATGTGGCTTCCAGCCTCACTTTCACATACAATTCTAGCAGGACTGACTAGCCTGGGGTCGCAGAATAAGAGGAAATGGACCTAGAACAAAACAATCAACTCAGAATGGAGCACAAGGAAAAAAAACCTTAGAACAAAGAACGACAGAAAGGGAAGGGACCATTAAACATAAAGTACAGAAACACAAAATAAAATACGAGATGACTAAGCTCGAAAGGACCTTCGAACATGGAATCAGAGAACTTCAGAGTTGGAAGAGACCTCAACGAGCCACTAAACTATCTCCAAAAGAAACTCCCAGTGATCAGCCTCTGCTTGAGGACCTTTGAGGAGGGGGAACTCTGGACCACCAGCTCAGACTGTGAGGAAGTTTCATTGTGACATAAAACCTCAACTTTACAAATCCTGTGAACTTTGTACCCATTGCCACTTATGCCCATGGCTTCTGGCTCTGTGCTCTGAAGACCCTGAACAAGCCCATTACATTTTTCACTTGCCAGCTCTTCCTCTAGCTGAAGGTAGCCATCTTTCTCTTCCTGCCTCCTTTTTTCCCTCCAGATTAAGTATCTTCAGCTTCCTCAAAAGTCCCTGATGTGAATCCACCTTTCCCATACTGGCTGCCCCTCCCTGGGTATTCATCAGCTTGCCAACTTTTCTCCTAAAATGTGGTACCCAAAGTTGAACACAATATCCCACATATGAACAGTCGGACGTGGAAGGGACCTTGGAACAGAGAATGTCAGAGCTAAAAAGAACTTAGAACACAGAACAGCAGAATGAGAAATGACCTTTGAAGAAAGACAGACAGCATGGTATGATGGATATAACGTTGGACTTGGTCTCAAAAAGTCCTGGGTCCAAATCCCAAGTCCACCATTTATTTGCAAATCACTTCATCTTTAATTGTCTTGGTTTCCTCATCTGTAAAATGAAGATATTGCACTAGGTGGTTTCTGGAACAGTTCTAGGTAAGGCCTGGAATGTTAGAACTGGGAAGGTCTTTAGAACATAGAATATCAGGATGGAAAAACTGAGGACTGCAGAAATCAGGTGACTTGCTAGAGATTAGACAACCTGACAGAGCCAGCACTAGAACCCCAATCTCCGAACTCACTTTTCTCATGACAAACTACTGAAGTAAAAAGTATGTGCACTGTCCCCATTTTACAGATGAGGAAACTGGTGACTTGAAAAGCTAAGTGACTGACCCGGGGTTGCAGAGCTTGTCAGGGCAGGGTTGGGTTTGGACTCAGTTCCTCTCACTTGAAGCTTCTATTCCCTTGAGGCAATGCCATGCTGCCTGGCTCATCTTCCCTCTCTCCAATGCCCCACACTACTTCCTTCTTGGAGGGACACGCCCGTTCCATCTGCCTTCACAACGGGATGATGGCGGGGGTGGCTGGGACTTGGACAGCACTTCTAGGTGAGCTCAACAGAGCCGGGTATGATGAAATCCCAACCAGATAAAGGGGGTGCTGGGCTGCTAGCTGTCACTGGGCCCTGGCTCTCTGAAGGCACAAAGAATACCTCCAAGAGCCCCCTCAGGATTCAGCAAGGCTCCGCTCGAAGGCCAAACTCTCCCAGAAGATGTTCCTGATTCCCCCCAACTCCTGGTGCCTCCCTCCACCTGAAACCCCCACACTGCCTTTCACTTCGGGCTCGGTCCCGTCACTTGTCATCAGTAAAACGGTGAGCACAATCTTTAACCTCCACAGGGCTCTTTTGAGGGAAGTTCTTCACAAACTCTAGAACACTAGAGAAATGGGAGTTTCTGTTAATTCTGACTGTTTTCCCAGGGTGCCGGTCCGGCTTCCTGTTCCAGCTTGGCCACTACCGGCCGGACGAATTGAATCCCTTAGTTCCCCTCTCTGTAAAACAAGATGATGGTTTAAGGCTTCTTTCTGAATCCTGGGCCGCTCGGCAGTCTGGAAGCATTTTGCACTCGGGAGGCAGCCTTTCCCTAGCCCCAGACCACCCCCAGTCCCCCCCTTCCCCAGCACGGGTAAACCCCCACAGCAGCCGCTCTGCTGATGTCAACGTTTTTACGAGCGGGGAAATGAAGGGAACATGAACAGTGCAGGGGAAACAGTGATACATGTGATTACACCCAGAGATCTTATTGGAAACATTTGCCACGGATCCCGCCGCTGCTTCCCCGGTCTTTCTTCTGGCAGATCGTTTAGATGCTGAACTCGGGGGCTCTCTCACAGAAACCTTTGTCCAGTGCTAGGACAGCGACCTGCCCCTTGCCTGCTTCAGCTCACTCTTACTCCTGCCTCTGGCCATGGAGAAGACAGAGAACACCTGGAACAGGGAGCCCTGCGTTCTGGGCCATGCTCCCCATTTTCTAGCTACGAGGCCCTGGACAAGTTCAGCCTCACTGTAAAATGGGGACAAGGTTTGGGTTGCCCAATGAGGGAAAGGGCTTTGTAAGTCCGGCCCCATCTCTTAGAATCTTTCTTTCCAAGGCTCATTTCCAGTGTCCACTTACACGAGCAGTCCATCCTCGTCTTCCAACGACACTGTAGTTCTACACCATAATTTAGATCGGACTTGTACAACAGACTTTTCATTCCATTGTATTGTGCAACACAGACACAATGCACAATTCAGTTACATATTATATATATATATACATACATATATATATATATACACATATATATATGTATATACATTGTAATTGTGCAATACAAATATAAATACTTGGCATTTTGGGGGGGTGATATTGCATATATCTATCGATGTTCCTGCAATCTCTCCCTGATATAATAATGCTAGGTAGCATTTATATATAATTTTTGCTGTTGTTCAGTCGCGTCCAACTCTTTTGTAACCTCATTTGGGGTTTCCTTGGCCACAGCGGAGGGATTTGCCATTCCCTTCTCTGGCTCATTTTACAGATGAAAAGATCTCGGTAAATAGGGAGAAGTGACTTATCCAGGGTCACACAGCTACTACGTGTTTGAAGGCAGATTGGAACTCAGAGCTTCTGGACGCTCAGCCCCGTGCTTTCTCCACAGAGTCACCAAGCTTCCCTCATATATAATGATAATAGTTTAATGCCAGAACAGCACATTAAGGTCTGCAAAGCACTTTACATGTGATTAGCTGCCCTCATATATAATGATAATGCAGTTTAATACTAGCGCAGCACATTAAAGTCTGCAAAGCACTTTTCACACGTGATCTCACTTAAGATTATAAAGAGGGTCAAGCTCTTGAGGGCAGGGGCTGTTTTATTTTGGCCTGGGTAGCCCCAGCACCTGGCAAATAGTAAGTGCTTAATTAATGCTTATCCATGAAGTGATGTGGAGTGAGAAAACCTCAGCTCCTCCCCTGCCCCTCTGTGTGTGTATGACTTTGGGCTCATCGTTTAATCTCAGTTACCTCCTCCGTGACATGAGGCAGTGAGACTAGACGGCCCCCGAAGTCCCCTCCAGCAATAGGCCGCTGAGCGCCGCTGAGCTCCCAGGGGCCTCAGATTCCCACATGTCAGTTGAGGGGCTGGACTAGAACGGACGCTAAAGACCTTTTCAGTAGAAAGAGAACCGAGTTTGGAGGCTCCAGGCTCGAGTAGGAATCTCGGCTGTCATTTGCTAGCTACGTGGTTTAGGGAAGTCTCTTTTCGGGTCCCAGCGTCCTCAGATTTAAAGTGGGGGGCTGTAAGAGAGCAGAATTATAGAGGTCCTTCCAGTGAAAAGAATGCTGTACTTCTCACAAGACCGTATCTCCTCTTGGTGCTAATATAAGCTTGGCTATGTCCTTGGGCCTCGGTTTTCTCACCTGTTAAATAAGGGAGTTGATCTGGAGGCCCCTGAGGTAACTTCCAGGTCTAGACTGGGGATTCTGTGCAATGGAGGCAGGGGTAAGCTTGGTTCAGAGCTGGCTGTGAGGATGGGGATGCTCGTCCAGCCAGCTGAATCTGGCCTCTGCAGGGCTGGCAGCAGCTGGCTTCTGCCTGCTGCTACAGGGCCCTGCCATGCCTTCATTATCCAGGAAGGGTGTTGGAAACTAGGGGTGGGGGGATTCTGGTGTGAGGAGGGAGGAAGTCACGGGGGCAGATGTTGCCAGATCAGCAGATGTTACCTCTCGGCTCCACCGTCTTTCCAAAAATAAAAAGTAAAAATCCCCAGGCTCCCTTCAGGACACAAATCAGTCAGGCAGTGAAATGGGGCCTTGAGCTAAGAAGGAAATGGGCCTCCAGAGCCCTCCTGTCCGGGGTAAAAATCTGGCCAGAAAGGAAAGCCGGGTTTCCTCTACAAACTTTGGTGTAACTCCCAAGCTCCGGATCCGGGCTGACCCGCTCACGAGCGCTGATGTGAGGACTGGTTTTATAGGCCAGAGTAACTCATCCAGAGCACGGTGCTGGGCCCCAGATCACGCGCCCAGGACGGCAAGACACGAAAGGGAGGCTTTTAAGCACGACCGAGGCAATCTCATACAGAGGAGAAACTGCCAGGTTGGAGGTCAAAGGGGCTGAGTTCAAATGTACCCTCTGTCACTCGTCTCCCATGTGATTCTTTGGGTCACAGGTTCCATATGTGTAAAATGAAGTAGTGGGACTGGATAATCTCAGGGGCCCTCCTAACTTTTGAGTTCAGGGATCCTCCGATGGCCTGGAATGAACGAGTCTGGGAAGAGGGATGAGGAACAAAGGGGAGAAGGGGGCCAAGTTCTCCTCGGAGCTCCAGCTGGCACCCGTGAGCCCCTCCCGATGGATGCCTCCTGTCGCAGCCCAATGGTGGCTAGTGCCAGAGGATCTCAGCCGACAAACAGAGGCTGGCCCCTAAATGGCATATGGGTGGGCACGAGAGCTTCTTTATTAATGCCAGGAGGATGAATGGCTGCTCTATGCCCACTGGGGGAGGAGCTGAGGTAATGGAGATGCAGGATGTGTGATACCCCCCCCCCAGGGGGCTGGGACCCAGCCAGCCTTCCCTGCTGTCTAAGATGAATCCCAATGACCTTCTATCTGCCATTTTCCTGTGGATTTCAGACCTGGGATAGAACAGGATGTTTAAAGGCAACCAGGATCTTGGAGATCACCTAATTCAGCGATTTCTTTCATATCTTATGGCCTGGACTTGCTATTTCTTTGCATGTTATTTCCCTCCTCAAACTGGGAGTTCCTTAATGAAGGGGACCGTCTTTTGCCTTCTTCGTATCCCCAGCACTAAGCTCCATGCCGGGCACATTCAGGCATTTCAGTTGTGTCCAACTCTTCATGTCCCATCTGGGGTTTTCTTGGCAAAGATCCTGGAGTGTTTGCCATTTTCTTCTCCTGCTCATTTGACAGATGAGGAAACTGAGGCACACAGGGTGAAGTGACGTGCTCAGTAAGTGCCCGAGGCCAGATTTGAACTCAAGAATGTGAGTCTTCCTGACTCCAGACCTGGGACTATGCACTTAGGGAGCTGCCCTAGCTGCCCTGACTGGAATATAGAAGGAGCTTAATAAGTGCTGACTGACTGACTGACAAAAGAAGGAACCAAAGATTTAGCATGCTTAACTGACTTGCCACAGCTGGTAAAATGCTGAAATGGGATCCCAGGATTGGGATTGGCCTTGGTAATTAAAATTCTCTAAGGTACTTTCCAGCTCTAAATCTTTGATCCTATAAGAGGATCCCTAGATCCTCTACTCCTTTGATCATTTGAACCTGTAAGGGTGTGAATCTTCACAATACTGAGGGAGCCAATAGCTAGGACCCATCCACTCAGTATTTCCCTAAATGGGGAGACGTTCACACTGTTTCGAGACAGATCAAAATTGACTCACAAGTGGAAGTATTGCAGGTGGAGAAACTGAGGCTCAAAGAGAATGAACAACTTGTTAAAGTTCCCAGAAGAAGTAAGGAGCGAGGATGGGATGTTAGCCCAAGGCTCCTTACTCCAGGTCAAGCTTCCTTTCATTCACACAAGCTGGTTGCTCCTCCTTGCAGGGCAATGAGCCTTGAAGGGCTGTGCTAGGTCCTGTAACATGCCAGTCCCAGCACAAACAGGTGCCAAGCATTAGATTTAGAGGACCTGGGTCCAGATCTTGACTTTGCCACTTAATAATTGTGTCACCTTGGCCAAATCACCTCCCTCTGCCTCAGTTTCCTTATCTGCAATACGAGGGAGTCAGACCAGATGGCCTCTAAAGTACTTGCCAGTTTCAAGTCTCTGATCTTGTAAAAATCTTCATGATCCTAACCAATATCTAGAACCCATCCAACACAGTATGGAGAGAGAGAAGGAGAGAACAGTCCCACTCTGTTTAGAGGCGGATCAAAGTGGCCCACAACTGGAAACATGGCAGGGATGTCTATGGCTTAACACCACAGATATTATGTATTTCTTTTTTTAATTACAACTGGAAACATGGTGTGGATGTCTATGGCTTAACGCAACAGATATTATGTATTTCTTTTTTTAATTGAAGTTTTTTTTATTGTCAAAATATATGCAAGGATAATTTTTCAACACTGACTTGAAAAACCTTGTGTTCCAATTTTTCTTCCCTTCCCTTCACTCCCTCCCCTAGATGATCGCATGTAATCCAAGATCCATTCAACATGGTAAGAAATATATGATGCTATGTCCTTCTAAAAGGTAACACTTAGCTTTTGTAAATTAAATCTCATTTCAAAGATGTATCTCATCTAAGCAGCTAGGAGAACCAGTGGGTAGAACTAGAGTCCGAAGGATTCATCTTCGTGAGTTCAAATCCAGCCTCAGACTCTTAGTGGTTGTGTGATCCTGGGTAAGTCATTTAATCCTGTTAGCCTCAGTCTCTTCATCTATCCAATGAGATGGAGAAGAAAATGGCCAACCAATCTAGTATCTCTGCCAAGAAAACCCCAAGGAGATTGCAAAGAGTCAGACACAACTTAAACCACTGATCAATGAAAAAGAACACACCATTTAAAACAACCCAAAGCATTATCGCACGGCAAGAACAATTCTGAGAAACTTGGGAAGATTTCGATGAACTGACTCAGAACCAACTCAGCAAATATTATAATATAATAATATTAATTATAATAATGTAATACAAAATTATAATGTGATATATAAAGAAAAACCAGCCCCAAAGACTTCAGATCCCTGAACAATTTTGTATTTAATCATAACTTCGGTGACCTGATGAGGAGGAGGCGTCCCACCTTTCAGCAGAGACGTGGTGGTCTCATAGGAACAGAAAAAGGCATATGTGGTTAGCGTGGTAACTTTTCTTCCTTGTACTTTCTTATTCTAAAAGAGGTTTCGGTAGGGTGCAAGGGAGTGTCTGAGTAGGAAGAGTGACGTAAGAAAAAGAACAATTACAAAGACTAATTCAATGGATCCCTTGCTGGATGCTCAGTTCCTTATGTGTAAAATGAAGTAGTGGGTTGGGCTGGGTCCGGGCTCCTTCCCGCTTTGGGTCTGGGGATCCCATAAGGTCTGCAATGGATGAGTGTGCAGTCTCTTCGTGTGCAGTGTCCCTGTGGGACGGCGCCAGATTTACGGGTCTGGTATAAGGTCTCTGGACAAAACTCGAGCACTTTTACCAGTCAAGTCACACAAGAGTCAGGTTGAATCTCTTTTTCTTACCTCCACAGCCAATGAAGGGCTCCGGGTCACCGAGCTCTCTCCCAGAAGTTCAGTTCCGGGCTATGCTTGTATCAGTCAGGACCTCCGACTCCACCGATTCCCATCCAAAGCAATGTCACCTGTTGGGCACGAGCACAGCCATTAACAATCCTTCTACGTTGTAAATAGGACCCCCAACCCAATCCGGGGGTTTCCCAGTCCTTTCCGCTGACCCTGAAGTCTGTGCCAGACTAGGATAATTCGTGATGTTGGGTGGGAAGCAAGAAAGCAGTGGGAGGGAACCTTGTAGCTATAGATATCGGAACATCACCCCCAAAGATTAGCTTGGCTCCAGAGAAAAGAACCAAAGGCCCTGCTTGAGGAAGAGAAAAACATCGCAGTTGGGACAATCTCAAAGCGGATGGGCTGTCTCTGCTAGGGGTGAATCCACGTTCCTTCAAGGTGTTTGGCCAAAGGCTGGGCGAGCAAGAACAGCCCGGGTTCTGTGGAGCGGAGATAACTTGCTTAGGTCTAGGAGGAATGAGATGATTTCCAACTCTGGAACAGAAACGCTTGGTGGATCTCTGACTCTTGCTCATTTCGCTGGCTCGCCGTCACCCCATCCACTTCAGCTGCCCCGTTTCTGCCCACGTCCTGGTTCTCCGTTCAATCCCGCTCCTTCCCCTCTATGCTCAGTATCCTATCTCACCAGGGGGAGAAGCTGCTGCTGGACCCAGCGGCACCGGGTCAAAAAGACAAGGCCCAGCTTCCCACTGACCCTCCAAGAAGCCGGGCACCGGGTGCCTGGAACTTCTCCTCCTCCTCCTCCCTTCTCCCTCCTGGGCTCCGATCCCTGCAGGGAAGAAGCCAGCCCCAGTCAGGCAAGTACTTGTTCTACTAGCCAGCAAAATGCAAATGTGATCAGCGTGCCCAAGCTGGCGGGCGCTAATGTCACGCCAGACGGCACGGAATGAGGATCCTGTTGGGCAGATTGGGGGAAGTGTCTCTTCCAGCTCCCAGCTCATCCCCCCGAGAAGTGTGATTTCAGGCTTGTTCTCCCAAAGAGCAAAATAAATAAATAAATAAATGACTACACAGAGTTAAGTAATAAACGCTGAGGCGGTGTTCACACCACCGTGACTTACAGCTGTCACGTCCCTCTCAGTGCTAGTGCTTTCTCTGCTCTGCCTCTGTCTCTGAGTCTCTCTCCTTCCCTCCTTTTCTTCCTCATTGTCTGTCTGTCTCTGTGTCTTGTCTGTCTCTATCTGTCTTTCTCTGTCTCTCTGTGTCTCTGTCTCTCTTCTCTCCCTCTCCATCTCTGTGTCTCTGTTTCTCTGTCTCTGTCTGTCTTTCTCTGTCTCTCCGTGTTTCTCTCTTCTCTCTCCCCATGTCTGTCTCTCTTCTCTCCCTCTCCATCTCTGTGTCTGTTTCTCTATCTCTGTCTCTGTCTGTCTCTCTTCTCTCCCTCTCCATCTCTGTGTCTCTGTTTCTCTATCTCTGTCTCTGTCTGTCTCTCTTCTCTCCCTCTCCATCTCTGTGTCTGTTTCTCTATCTCTGTCTCTGTCTGTCTCTCTTCTCTCCCTCTCCATCTCTGTGTCTCTGTTTCTCTATCTCTGTCTCTGTCTGTCTCTCTTCTCTCCCTCTCCATCTCTGTGTCTCTGTTTCTCTGTCTCTGTCTGTCTATATCTGTCTCTGTCGGCACCTTAGAGAACTCCTCGGATCATTGAGCAGTTCAGTGATGTGACCAAGGTCACCCAGTCAGTCTGTGTCTGAGGTAAGCTGAACTCCATCTTCCTGATCCCGATAGAAGCCAGCCTTCGATCTGTCATGTTCAACCACATCAGTATTACTTTGTGTGTGTGTGATATTGATGTGGTTGAACATGACAGATAGAAGGCTGACCTCTATCAGGATATATATATATATATATCTCCATCTTCCCCCTATATCCAATGTAAATCCTGACAGGATGGGAGAGTTTGGTTTTTGTCTTTGCCTCCCTGGCACCTACCGCGGTGCCCCACACAGAGCAATGAATGAATCTCTAGTCACCGAAATTCGCCAGGCAGGATCTCGTGGGCACCTGTTATACTGCCTGGCCCACCAGCCACATTTCTCTCCCCAAGGGGGAAAGGGAAGCTGGAGGTCCCGCCAAGAACCAGGACAGTTGGGATGAGGGATATTCCAGCCTCGCAGCCCACGAGCCCAGACCTGATTAGCCGGTCATGGCCCGAGTCAAGGCTCGGCCTGGGCACCCTGTGGTCATAAAGCCCCGGGCACTCTCATCAGGAATCTCCTCCTCAGCCTCCGCCTCAGCTCCGAAGCCCTGGCATTGTCCCCTGACATTCTGCCCGTGTTTTCCTTGGCACTCTTTCATCTCATTATGCCTTTTGGCTCTGAACGAACTCAAGAAGTCACTCCCACCCCCAGACACTGAGAGAGGGGAAGTGGGGGAGGTCTTGTGGCTCTATCCATACTGGAAAGGAGCTGGCCTTTTAAAAAAACCAACAACACTCTTCCTCCAAAAACAAACTTTAGGTGCCTCAGCTAAAGCCTTGATGAAGAAATGATCTGCCTGAAATATGACTTCTATTCCTGGAGAGATTTAACTGTACAAAGTGCTTTCTCCTCACAATTCTCTGTGGTAAGCAGGATACAGATTATTCCCCCCATTTTAAGGAGGGGGAAACTGAGGAAGCGCTAAGACTGAGTGACTTGCCAGGGGTCACACAAAGAAGTACCAGAGTTGAGAATGAAATCCAGTTTTCTTGTTCCAACCTAGGACTAAGTGACTTGCTCCCCATCTTTTTCTGTATGGGGAATGGGGCAAGCGCTGGGCTGGACCAATCCTAGCATTTCATAGCTGTGGACAGCTCCCGGGAAGGATCTTCTTCTCCTATCTAGACCGGCCCTTGCAAGCTCACAGTGGACCAAGTGCTGCACTTGCAGCTAGGGAGATTCAAGTTCAAATCCCGCTTGAGGTACTTATGAGCCATGTGATCCTGGGCAAGTCATATCTAAGTCTCTCTGTTCCATCTCCTGGATGCTCGCCTTTGCCCACTTGGGCAGTAACGTAAAGTTCCTCAAATAATTAATTTGATGTAGATGAGCTAAATTCAAGTCATCTGTTGTTTTCCACTTGCAAAATAATGTTATTTTATATATTTACATATAATATATATTATTTATATACATTAATAATGCTTAGCACGGAGTGAAGGGAAGCTCCAAGCTTGAAGAAACCTTAGAACATATTTCACAACTAGGTGGAACCTTAGAACACATGTCACCACTGGGAAGGAACTTAGAACCCAAAATATTAGAACTTGAATGTTAATGCTAGAAAGGACCTTAGAACAAAAAAAAAATTGAAATTGGAAGAGAACTCAGAACACTGAAACGTGAATTACATGGCTGAAAGAGACCTTGGAATGGTGGAGATGGAAGGAACCTAGAACATAGACTGCCAGATGTGGGAAGGGACCTTGGGTATCTCCCAGCCCATCTCCTTCAGAGGTCCAGTGAAGGAAAAGGAAGGTTCCAGGTCACATAAGTATTAGGTAGCAAGTCAGGATTCAAACGCATAGCCCCTACAGGGGATGCAGCATCAAAGGACCTCAAATGCAGTTTCAGATACTTGACACTAGCTGTGTGACCCTGGGCAAGTCACTTAGCCCTGATTGCCTTGCAAATAATAAATAGATAAAATAAAACAAAACAACAACAAAAACAACAAATACAACCAAACTCAGCCTGTAACACCACTTCTGATTCTATTCCATTTATCTGTTTGCTGAGGCAATTGGGGTTAAGTGACTTGCCCTGGGTCACACAGCCAGGAAGTGTTTCGTGTCTGAGGCTGAACTCAGTCAGGGTCCATGCTCTTTCCACTACGTTAACTAGCTGCCCCTTCTATTCCATTTATAACACACAACCTACTCCTGCAGCCCCAGAGAAGCTAGAACCTACAGAACATCTCTGCCCTCCGTTTTCTGGCCCTCTTGTTCCCACAAGGGCTGCCGCTTTATACCTTGGACTTGAGAGCCCCTCCCCGAGTTTCTACTTGCTATAGCATACCTTGCAGAGCTCTCGTGATTGACAGGCTGGAGAAACATGGGATAGTATTTTATTTTCATTATTCTTGGGATTTTATAAGGGAGTCTCACAAATCCAAGTCAAACCAAGGCCAAAAACAGATTTTTTTTTTTTTGTAAGAAATGCCAGTGATTAAGTAGCAAAATAACAACAACAAAAAAAGGAATCAACTCCCAATAAGCCAGCCCTTCGCTGGATATGCAGCTTGGCCCAGAAGTTGGTTTTGGGCAGCATTCAGAATGGAGAGAGTGGGAGGAAAAAAGGGAGAGGAGGAAAAGGAGGCATGGAAGGCAGGGGAGAGGGAAAAGGAGTAGGGAGATGAGGGGAAAGAGAAAAAGGAGCAGGAGGAGAGAAAAGAGACGGAACAGGGAAAAGAAGAGGAAGATGGAGGGAGGAGGAAGAAGAAGAGGAGGAGGAAGAAAGTCAAAATGGGGGAAAGAAGGAGGAAAGGGAGTAGGGAAAGGGAGAAGAGGGAGAGGGAGAAGAGGGAGAGGGAGAAGAAGAAAAGGGAGGGGAGAGGAAGAGGAAAGGAGGGTGAGCAGGAGGGAAGCGGAGAATAGAGGTGGAGCAGGGGGGAAACAGGAAGAGAAGGAAGGGAAGTCAAAAGAGGAGAGAGAGGAAGAAAAAGGAAGAGGAAAGGGAAAAGAAGGAGGAGGACAGGAAAGGCAAAAGCAAAAGTAGGCCACAGAAGGAAGAGCACCAAACCCCTGGTGACAAAGCGAGACTCGGGCGGGACCTTAGGGCTCCCACGCCCGGCTCCGGGGCAGATGGCCACGTACGCTCCCTCAGCACTGACGCCCTGCCAGTCGCCACAGTAGGGAGCTGAAGGAGGGAGGCTCGGGCGGCTTCTGAGCTCGGACCACAAGGCCCGTGCCGTTGGCCCAGGAGTCCAGAGCTTGGGGTAGGTGCGTGGCTGAGCCAGGCTCCTTCGGGTGACTGCTGGGGGAGCCCGTGGAGGGGTCGGGCAGCTCCTGGCTGGACTAGCCACAAGCTTTGGGCTTGGGAAATCATAGGTTATCCTTCCAAGGGCACAAGGGCAGAGCTGGGGGCCTTCTTCCTCCCGCCTGGCACTACTGAAATGCCAGCCACAAATCGGCAAAGTCCCAAAGCCCGGAAGGGGAATCCCTGCATTTGCAGCCAGTACACTAAGCCCAAATCTCTTACTCACAACACCATCTGAGATAAGTCATTTCCCCTCCCTCTGGCCCTTGGCTTTTTCTCATCTATACAAAGAAATGTTGAGCTAGCGACACTCCTGAGACGCCTTCTGATTCTAAATCCAATAACCCTATTTTCCATTCATTATTATTTTGGGCAAGGAAATAAATACTTACTTATTATTGAAAACTTGAATGCCAGCTGCCCCTCTCACCACATGGCCTGGATGCAAGCAGTGCTAGAGGCAGATCGGCAGCTGCAGGCAGCCCCCAGCTGCCCACTGGCCACCCCTCACCGAGGACGAGCCCATTGGGTCCCTTCCAGCCCCAATCCGAGGCTGTGCTGAATCACCAACTTTTGGTCCTCACAGACAGACAGGGTCAGACACAGGCTAGCGAGAAGTCAAGGCCAAGGAACAGGAAGTTCTAAATAAAAGTAGCCTTCCTGTCGCATCCTCCTCCACAGGATTCTTGCACATCCAGGCTAGGAAACACTCGGAGTGAATAAAATTCCTGGAATAGGACAAGTTTGACTCTTCAGTCTGGCTCCCCTGTGTAAAACCATCCTAGCAGGTATAGACTGAATGAAATTCAGAGTCACGGCCCCTGAGTTCAAATCCCACACTTCCATTTACTAACTGGGTGACATCGGAGGTCACTTAACTTCTCTTTCAAATGAAAACCTACCTATCTCTAAGTTTATGCTCCAATGAGTCCCCGGCTAGCACTCTACCCAGCATTCCAAAGGGCATCCCAGAATGACCCCCTGGTGGACATAACTATAACTCTTAAGACCCTCCAGATTTTCTACATCTCCCCATTTCAAGGATGGCTGAGGAAGCAAAAATTTAAAAAAGACATGGATATCAGCCAAAAGCCTTTTCTGAGGTAGAGAAGAAATATAACCTACAGATGCGGGGCCCTGGTTTACTGCTGTACACAGGTCCACTCGTTGGACTGACCTCTCCCTAAACAGACACACAGACATTAACTCTCTTCACGGGTCGCGGCGAGTCTATGTCGGCGCCTCTGGACTCGCTTGCTCACCAAGCAGATGCTTAATTATAACCTGGGCATTATTAATCAACACGATTAATACACATACCATACCAGGTAATTAGTTTGCAATTACACTGAAGCAAAAGATTTTATTGCCAAGTGTTTGCTAATTAGCCAGGCTTTCCAGAGAACAGGTAAAACTGAAGGCAATTTTTCTTTCTTTCAAAACAAAATACCCAAACCCTCTTTCCCCCGTCTCCCATTAATCTCCGGGGTCCACTTTTCCAGTTGAGGGGAGATTCCCAGCAGCACCCGAGGAGGTCCATCTTCTCCTGGCCCCCAGTCCCCCAGATGGGCTTTCTAATATGAATTCTAGCTGGCTCGGGCTCCCGTTGGGTGCTTTATGGTGCAAATTTGCATTGTGGCTCCTTCCTCTCCTCTGGTTTCCTTGTAGGGGAGATGTTCATTCTCGGCAGAGACAGACACCCACGCCCTCCTCCAACGTAGGAACTGCTCTTGGCTCCATGTTGGAATGGCGTATCGGAAACAGCTCGGGAGTGAAGGGTCAGAGGACCTGAATTCAAATCCTAGACTCCGTCACTGCCTTTGTGATCTTGAACAAGTGTCTCAAACTCCCTTGGCCTCCGATGGCCCAGATGTCAAATGAGAAGGTCGTCCTGACATCCCTCATCGTTCTAGTTACGCGACATCTCCCTACCACACGGCAGGAGCATGCTGAGGGGGCTATGTTACCTCATTTCTCATGACAACTTTGAGAGGTGGGGGCTAATATTATCCCCTTTTCCAGATGAGGAATGAAGCCCTAGACATGTGAAGAGCTGGTGAGTGCTCTTCTTCATGACTCCAACTAAATCCTTTCCTTTCCTTCTTGATCTCTGAGGCGTCGGTTTTCTTGTCAGCCTTCTGGCTCCTAGACCTTCTTTTCACTTTCAACCATGGTCAACAGCAGGACGCCTTGACCTTGCCTGGATCTCCCGGTCCCTTGGGTGCTGCTGGGTTTTGGTCCTGCTGCTGCGGCCGACCGTGATGTCCCACCGCGGCAGTCCCCGGATGGCTGGGTCTGACGTCCCTTCCTCGGCTAGAGCTCCAAGGAGCCGAGGGGGGTCAGAAGGCTTCGGGGCCAACGGAGCGGCCTGCCATCTCTCACATCTTCACCGCTCTCCCGGAAGGTGTAGCTTCATCCTCATTCTGTTTCTTGCGAGTCCTTTAGAGCCCCTCCTAGGCATATGCTAGCCTTCACTAAACATTTTCTTCTTCAGAATCATAACATATTTTTGGATACGATATGTTCTTATCGTACAGATTAGTTATGTTATACACAGATTTATGAAAAAGTCAGCTCACTGACTGGGTGAGTGCCAGGAGAAATGGTCTTAGAAAGAAATATTCCCTGGGCTGTAAAAGTTGGAGAGGGATCCCATATGCACATCTCTACCAGCCCTACTCAGGTTTAAACCATCAAGGGCCTTGACATGTAGCTGGGAAAGAACAAAAGAAAAAAAAAATCATCAAGGAATTATGAGATGGTTCAACTAGTCACGTGACTTGTCCAAGCTCGCATCATCAGGGTGGAACTTGAGCCCAGGCTGAAGAAGCAAGCTCCTACTTGGCCTCACTGCCTCCCAGTAAATGCTTGTTGGATTGAACTCAATTGAAAGGCAAGGCGGTAGTAGACTGAGCCCAAGGTTTGGAGTTAGGAAGTGCTGGGTTTGAATCCTGCCCCAGACATGTACTGACTTTGTGACACTGGGTAAATCAATTTATTTTTCTATGCCTCAGTTTCCTCATCTGTAAAACGAAGGGATCTGTTGACTCCAAAAGTCTCTCCCAGCTCTAGGTCAATGATTTTATGAAAGGTTAAGTAAGCTTTGTTGTTATAAGGTACATTGTACTTACCAGCTCAGTAAAGCCAAAGTAGGGAGTAAAAATATGAATCTCCCCACTGTACAGTTGAGGAAACTGAGGCTTGGAAGGAAGAAGTTACTTAGACCTGTTTACACAACTGCTAAGTGGTAGAACTCAGGTTTTTTGTCTCCCCCCTCCCCTGTTGTTTACATTAAGCTGTGCTCAGGGGCCTCCCTTTAGGATCCCAAACTGAGCCTTCCATCAGACAGGAAAAACCCTCCTCACCCAGGACCAAGCCTCCCTTTGCAGCCTTCCTCTACATCATTCCCATTGTCACTTTCTGTCCCAGCCAGTCAGCCCTCCTGCCGGTGCTCGAGCACAGCGCTCCCTCCATCTGTCTTTGCACAGACCGTCCCCAAGACAGCTCCGGGCTCACCACTGGCTCTCGTTCCCTTCAAAGCTCGCTTCACACCCCACCTTCTCTGCAAGATCCCCCAGCAACTGGGGATACAAAGTCACAAATAAAAGCATCCCGGCCCTCGAGAAGCTCACGCCGGGGAGGAGAAGGCACACTGCGACAGGCATACAAAATAAGTATGAGGCATTTTGGCGGGAGCGGATGCAGGGAGGGAGTGCTAGAAACTGGGCGATGAGGGGAGATTTTTGGGAGGGCCTGCCTCTGAGCTGAGCCTAGAAAGGGGCCAGAGTGTTCAGTAATTCTCCTTCTGGGGAGCCTGAAAGACAAAGGCCCTCTCTAAAATGTCCGCTGGACCCTCTCGGGAGCACCTTACACATCTGGTGGGATCCTGCTTGGGATGTGAAAAATAATCACTTTCCAGAACTAGTGCAAACACTTTCCAGATGAGAGGTCACCCAGCCGAGGTAGGCAGGTCAAGAACAAATGTCATTACCCATCCTGCCTAACCCCCACAAAATCCTACCTGTTGTCCCAAGGGGGGGGATGGGAGGGTTGGAGAAGAGCCATGTGTGAGCCTGAAGCAATCCATCCTGCACCTGGCAGCTTCTATCCATCTTCCTAAAGCATGGTTTTCAGCACGTTCTGTCTCTCCTCAAGAGCCTTCAGTGGCTCCCCGCTGTCCGCAGGACAAAATCTAAACTCTCTGCCTCGGACCTTTTGAAGGCTTTCCCAAACTTGGGACCATTATCCCTAAACTGAGGTAGAGTCTGCTCCTATGTCCTGCCCTGAGAAGAAGTCACGCCACTCCTGTTTCTGCTCACATCGAGTCAATTCTTGGGAGTCATCAAAGCTTAAAAGCTTAAAAAATAAATCCTCAAATGATCCTCACAAGAGCCCTGTGAGGTAGGTACTGGGGGAATTCCCATATCCCCATTTCATAGATGAGCAAATTGAGACATAGAAATATTAGTCAAGTATCCCTATAGATATCTGCGTGACACATCCCAAATAAACAGCAGATACTCTTCTGTGATGTGGAGGGGATAACCGTGCTTATATAGAAGTACACAATGTATACATTTATATAGGCGTATGCGTGCACATGGGTACACAATATATACATTATATAGGTACAGATTTACATATAAGGATGCAATGCATACATTTATATGGGTATATATTGATATATAAATACACAATGCATACATGTATATAGGTAGACAATGTATACATTTATATAAGTATATTTGTTGATATATAATAAATATACATATTATATAACATATACATTATATAGATATATATTTGCACATAGCTATACAATGCATGTATTTATACAGGTGTGTATATGTATACAATGTATACATTTACATAGGCATATATTTACATGTAGACATATAATGTATATATTTATGTAAATGTATATTTGTACATGGGTACACAATGTATATATTGCATAAGTATATGTTTACATATAGGTATATGAGGTGTACCTTTCCATAGATGTATATTTACATATGGGTATATGAGGTATACCTTTACATAGGTGTATATTTACATATGGGTATATGAGGTGTACCTTTACATAGATGTATATTTACATATGGGTATATGAGGTATACCTTTCCATAGATGTATATTTACATATGGGTATATGAGGTATACCTTTACATAGGTGTATATTTACATATGGGTATATGAGGTGTACCTTTACATAGGTGTATATTTACATATGGGTATATGAGGTGTACCTTTACATAGATGTATATTTACATATGGGTATATGAGGTATACCTTTCCATAGGTGTATATTTACATATGGGTATATGAGGTATACCTTTACATAGGTGTATATTTACATATGGGTATATGAGGTGTACCTTTCCATAGATGTATATTTACATATGGGTATATGAGGTATACCTTTACATAGGTGTATATTTACATATGGGTATATGAGGTGTACCTTTCCATAGATGTATATTTACATATGGGTATATGAGGTATACCTTTACATAGGTGTATATTTACATATGGGTATATGAGGTGTACCTTTACATAGATGTATATTTACATATGGGCATATGAGGTATACCTTTCCATAGGTGTATATTTACATATGAGTATATGAGGTGTACCTTTCCATAGGTGTATATTTATATGGGTATACAATGAATACATTGATGTAAGTGTATATTTGGACATGGGTACACACTGTGTACATTATATAGGTAGATTTACACATAGGCATACAATGCATATATTTAGATGGATATAAGATGCCTACATCCCTACGAATATATGTTAAGACATAGTTATACAATGTGTAGAATTGTATAGGTGTATAGTTGAGCATGGGCACATAATGTACACATTATAGATATCTGTTTATACCCAGGTATATGGCATATGCATTTATACACAAACATAAAGATAAGCTTGGCAGGGAGGGGTGGGACAGGAATTGCCCAGGCTCTCGGTGGATGGGGAGGGGAGTCCTTCGGCAGAAGCTGAAGCCGGAGGTCAGCGTGCAAGGAAGACCCGGGCTCCTAGAGGGGGAGGCAGCCCCTTTTGCAGGGGCCTGGAGCTCTGGAGGCTGCTCCCCAGGAACACAGAGAAATCTTTCCCGGCAGAAAGCTCTCACTCCTCTCGGTGTTTTCATCCGCTGAAGTCCTGTGGCTCGGCGCCAGCCTCAAGGTTTCACAGCTTCAGACTGAAGCCTTTTGTGGTCAGCGGACTGAGGGGCTTGCCAAGTACTCAGCGAAGGGGAAGAGCATTCCTCAAGGTGGGCAAGGGAAGGGAAGAGCGGCCACGCCTGGGTTTATTTTGGATTTGTTTCCACTGGGCTGGCCGGGGCCTTCCTCTGCTGGATCCGCTCTAAGACTATATATGGTGAAAGGTTCAGAGGAGATAAACTCCCCCTCCCCTTCCTGCCTCTCCTCCCCTCCTCCTAAACACGTGCATAAGCTCATACACAGGCACACAGAGCACATCCTGGTCTGATGAGGACACGGACTCACGGGAACCTGAGTTCTAATCTCGGCTTTCCCAGGGTCCCTCAGCGTGAGTCTGGGCAAGACAGCTTCCTCTCTCTAGCTCTCAAGCCTCCATAAAATGAACGAATGAGACAAATAAACGAAATGCTTTGTAAACCCGAAAGCACAATGGCAATGTTATTAATTAACAACAATTACCGAATTATTATCATGGTAACAATTTATTAGGATCGCCAAAGTCCTGAGCAGCTTGAGATGTCAGATCCTATAGCTTTTCATTCTCTATCATGGTGACCTTATTGTAAGCCACTTGTGTGCTTACAACAACAAAGTGTGTTCACCTTGTGTGCCTCGGTTTCCCTATTTGTCAAATAAAAGATTTTGGTACGTTAGAAAGAGGGGCAAGATTTGGAGTCAGAAGACTTTAATTCAAATCCAAACTCTTTCACTGACTTGCCATCTGTGAGACTCTGGACGAGTCAGCTCAACTCTGGGGTCCAGTTTCCGTGTCTATAAAATGAGTAGGTCAGAGTCAATAATTTGGTGCAGTGACGTGGATGGCCACCAGGTCCGGTACAAATCGTGGGCCGATGAGATCCGATCACACTCTGGACTGTGTAATGTATATAACCCGAGGGGCTCTCTACGCCATGGGAACAGAATCCGCCTCCCCTTCCCCGTGACCGTTCCCACATACTTGCAAAGGGACCAGAGCTCCTCTGTGGGAGCTGGTTTTTTCCTAGCTCCTCATTTGTGGGGAGCTTGAGGCCGACTTGGCCCAGGAACACCTTCCATAGCTGAGCAGTGAGCTTGCTCTTCGTTCGTCTATAACCCGAGCAGGCTCAGCTTTAAAAGGAAATGTTTCAGGGCCCACTCCACCCAGAGGCAGAAAATTACTTCAGTGAGCGTATCCAATTCCCCAAGAAAGCCACAGGGCTGAACTGACCCTGCCAGGTTCTTGAAGAGGCCAGCGGGGGAGCTGCTCGTGCTTTTAATCCCAAGGAGGAAGATGGTTGGAAATGAGAGGCTCCCCGAACACTTGGACTGTTAGTCGGGACTCTCAGCAGTCCCCGCTGCTCCCAGAGAGGAGCTTACTTAAACCAACTGAAGCTGGCACAGATTTTCCCTGCTCACAGGATACTGCAGGGGTAGAACTGGGAGATCCCAGAGGCCGGGGAGGCTAACCCGCTCATTTTACAGATGAGGAAACTGAGGTCCAGGAGACTGAATTACTTAATAAGCTCACACAGGCAGTAAATACCAGAGATAAAATTAGAATCAAGGTTTTCTGATTCTTGACTTACTTCCACTATATGAAATTTTCAGGGATGGGGAAGGGAGGGAGGGAGGGAAGGAGAGAGAAAGAGAGATAGAGAGAAAAAGAGAGAGAAGAAGAAGAAGGGAAGAAGGAGGAAGAGGAGAGAAGGAGGAGAGGGAGAGGAGGAAGAGGAGAGGAGGAGGAGGAGGAGGAGAGGAGGAAGAGGAGAGGAGGAGGAGGAAGAGGAGGAGGAGAGGAAGAGGAGGAAGAGGAGGAGGAGGAAGAGGAGGAGGAAGAGGAGGAGGAGGAGAAGAAGGAGAAAAAGGAGGAGTAGGAAGAAGAGAAGAAGGAAGAGAAGAAGGAGGAGGAGGAGGAAGAGAGAAGAAGAAAGAGGAGGAGGAGGAGGAGCAGGAGGAGGAGGAGGAGGGAGACAGAGAAACAGACTCAGACACAGACAGAGATACGCACAGAGAAAGAGACAGACAGAGAGACAGTGAGATAGAGAGATAGAGATAAAGATAAACAGAGACAGAAAGAGATAAGGAGAAGAGAAAGATAGAGACACACACAGATGGAGAGAGAGAAATAAGTAGATGACAGAAATCTAGAGAGAAATGTAAATAGGTAAGAGAGATAGGAAATAGGTAGATAAAAAGAGACAGATGAGAAAGAGGTAGATGCTAGATAGAGAGCTATAGATGAGAGAGAGAAGAGAGAAGGGATAAGGAGAGATACAGTGACAGAGATAGGCAGACAGTGAGCGAGAGGGAGACACACACACCCAGAGACAGATATATGGAGGGACAGATGATAGAAAGAGGTAAGATAAATGATAGAAAGCTAGTGATATAAGTGAGAGAGAGAGAGAGAGAGACAGACAGAGGAGAGAGCAGGAGAGCCATGCTCCTAAGCATTTACTCTGTGCCAAGCCCTGTGGTTGCAGGAATGAGGAGGGCCCCCAAAAGCAGAACAGAACCACATTCGCCATTTCTGTAGCTTTAGGGTTTGCAAGAAGCCACCTTCTAAAG
>NC_133622.1:233697076-233702076 GCF_048593235.1 Sminthopsis crassicaudata | reverse complement strand
GAGATGGGATCTGAACCTGAATGCAATTCCAGCGGTTTATTGTCTACGCCAGGAAGTCAGAGCTGGCTTCCCAGTGGGAGGGAAACTCCTCTAGCAAGGGCCTTCCCTTGGGGACCAAGTAATGGGCTAGTCTTCCTGCTTGATTCTGAGATTCTGTGTTGTTTATGAATTACTTTCTTGGGTTGTTTTTATTAAAAACGGGGGGAAAACTCAGGCAGCCAGCAGGGTGAGTGATTAACATCTATTGATTTCACTCATAAGGCCCCAGGGTCCCACAACCTGTCTGGAATCGTAGCTGGGCTCTGCCTGGCTGAGTACATAATGTTCCTGTCTACCAGCAGGGTAACTTCTACAGAACCCACAGGGGAGAAAGGCCTCTGGGATGGTCAAGGTCAAGAGCTTTCTCCCCTCCCTGGCCTGAAACGCTGGGAATCGTGCACCTATTTTGAGATTGCGCAGCTTATTGACCAAAGCCATCCACTTTGACAGCTGTCCCTTTGAAATGATAGCATTTTGAAGGTTAAGAAAAGACTGGGGAGGTCACTTTTCTAGTCCCTCAGCCATTTGGAAGGCTATCTTGTGAAAGATGAATTAGCCTTGGCCCCAGAGGGAACAATGAGTGGACATGACAAAAAACAGAGAGGGGCTTGACGTAAGCGTGTGGGTGAGAATATCCGTCCAATTAGGGCGGTTCAAAAGGAAAATGGGTTTCCCTGGAAGGCAGTGGGCTAGGTCTTGGGGCCAAGGCCAGATGATCTCCTATCATTTACAGTATACAGGAGAGACCATGGCTCCAATCCATCAACTGGAACTCATGGCGTTTCAGGGCAAGTTAAACCGAAAAAGCATGACAACGAATGGGCAAAGGAGAAGAAAATAAGCATTTATTACGCACTTATACCATGCGCAGGGCACTTTATAAACACTTTATAAACATTCTCTCACTTGAACCTCAAAATATCCTTGTGTTTATTAAACAAGGCTTGTCCTTGTTTCAGAGTCAAGGAGTCCAAAGCTCAGAGCAGGAAAGGGGCTTTCTGGAAATCACACAGCTAGTGACTGAGCCTTGGGGGCTTTTCACTGTATCTGCTCCCACTAAGCACAGTACTTGGCCGATAATCAAAATTTAATAAATGTTTTTGGGTTTGATTTGACTTGAGATGCCATCAGATAAAATCTATACTTGAATAAGTGTCCTCTCAGCGACATGACAAGTGATTATGATTCCCCCTTTACCATTGAAGAAACTGAGGCAGGCAGAGGCTAAGTGACTTGCCCAGGATCACAAAGCTAATAAGCATCTGAGACTGGATTTGAAAATTAGGTCTTCCTGACTCTAGATCCACTCTATTTACTGTACTACATAGATGCCTCAATCTAAAAAACAACTTAAAAAAAATCCTAGAATACATAAATGTCAGCTGTTAGAAAAACTTCCAGCAGCTCCCTATTCCCTGCCAACTGAAAGAATTAACTCTTTTGCCTGACATTCAAGCTCTCTCACAATTTTGCATCTCCACTTTTAAGTCATTCCTTCACTCATTCACTCTTTCATTCATGCTCGTTTCCTATTCTCCAGTCACTGAAATTGGACAGCGTTCTAGTCCCCACCCTCAATCTGATTTGCATTCTCTTGCCTCCATAACTGTGCTCCCATCATCTGATAAAATCATAATCATCCCAAAGATTGCACAGAAAATGCCTTCTAGACCAGAGCTCCACAATGGGAGGGATTGGGTAACATCTGTAGCTTCAGAACAATTTCACTGAAGGAATGAAATTGTGCACGTTTTTATGCCCACTTTGCAGATGAGGAAACTGAGGTTCAGGGAGGGACGTTCATTTTGAAGATTCTAAATCTGGTGCTCTTCTGGCTGCCTTTGGTGACATGGAGGGGGGAATCTGCCCTTGGGGCAGTGGCTCTGGGAGAGCTGCACAAGCTTCGCTCACACCGGCAGGCAAGGCTCGTTTATCCTTCCATAGAATGAAAGTGGGATGACCTTAGACCGTGGGAAGATTTATACAGGGAAAGGTACACCGCTCGGAAATCGCCAGTTGTTGGAACCTGAACAGGACTAGAACTGATGTGGAAGGGGCCCAATGGAGGCAGGCAGGCAGGAGCATCAGCAAGAACTAATGAAGCATGCAGCAAGACTAATGCCTCTGGGAGGAGGGAGGAGGAGAGAGGCCATTGAAAGGGATGGAAGAACAAGGTCTCAGCACTTGAGTGCAGGATAAATAAAAACATGTACACACACACACACACACACACACACAATCTGGCCATGTAAAACTACATCAGTGTGTGTGTGTGTGTGTGTGTGTGTGTGTGTGTGTGTGCGCGTGCACAAACTGCCTGGCTAAATATAATTAAATTACATGAAATCCTGGCCAGGCTCCTGCAAGAGAGCACACACTTACAATTCATGCCCCCAGACATTTCCCACGGGGTCACCGATCAAAGGCTCCTTCAATGGCCGAGCGGTCCCCCAGCTCCTTCTCCTGTTTAATTTTAAAGCAAATGGACAAAGCTCTTTGGAAACTCCCCACCCATATTTCATGCTCTCTTCCAAGCTCCCAGGGAGTGGAGCCAGGCTCCAGGAAGGGATTCAAAGAGATGAGCAGCAGAGAATGGGAATGAGGGAGAGAGATGGAGAGATTCATTCACAGACTCACAGAACCCTTCTGAGTTGGAATGAATGGCTTATCCAGAACCAAAGAATCAAAAGATAATTGATTTGAGCTAGAAAAGACCTTAAAGGTTCAACTCCCCCATTTTTACAAGTGAGTAAACTCAAGGAGGTTAAGTCATGTGCCTGAGGTCAGAAATAAATGGTAAGTAGAAGAGATGAGATTTGAACTCACGGCCTCAGCTACTGAATGAAAGTGTAGGGTGTGAGGTCCCAGGGAAGTTATATGCAGGATGAGTGCTCTGCTTGGAAACCACTAGTTGTTGGAACCTGACTGGACTAGAACTGATGTGGGAGCTCTTTCGTACTGGACCACCCCCAATCCACCACTGAAAAACAACAAGGGCAATCCTCCACAACCTCCCTAACAGGTACCCTAGAAGATTCCAGGTGATGGGAAGCTCATTCCATCTAGAGACAATCCTTTCTACCTCTGGGTAGTTCAAAGAATGTGTTCCCTGGACATTTCATCCTATATTGCCTGGGTAATATGGAATAATATGGAAGGGGCAGTACGGAAACTTACTATTCCACAACGGTCTTACGTTGCTCCAAACTCTGCCACCAACAATATTTATTATTACCCCCTCTTTCCTGATGAGGAAACTTTAGGCTATAAGACAACTTATAATACAAAGCAAGGCTACAATAGACTTGCCCAGAGCCCCGTACTTACTATCAGTCAGCATTTGGACTGACTGTCCAGCTGACTTGTCTAGCACTCTAGACCAGGGGTTCTCAAACTTCGGCCCGCAGGCCAGATGCAGCCGCTGAGGACATTTATGGGCCCGCCGGGTTCTGGCAAATGGGCTGAGGGGCGGAGACAGAGCGCGAGCTGTTGTTTTTACTCTAGTCCAGCCCTCCCACAGTCTGAGGGACACTGAACTGGCCCCTGTTTAAAAAGTTTGAGGACCCCTGCTCTAGATCCTGATTCAACAAGAACCCATAGAACAATATTCCCACCAAGTGACTTAACAACCCTTTCTTGAAGCCCTGTAGCACAGAGATCTCCAAACTTTTGAGATCTTGAACTCTTTTCAATAAAAAAAGCATGAACACCTACCCTCCTACACCTAGACTTACTTATTAATAAATTATACACATACACTGTTGTACTGATAATCATATACAATATAAATTGTCAAAGATGTGATAAAGTATTTCAAAAATAATACATTATTAACATAAATTTTCCTTCTTGTTAAATTTATTAACAATGCTATTTTAAGGAAGAACAACGTGATAGAAAATGCCCCATTTTTAAAAATATGGATTGAATATGTTTGTGATACCGCAATCCTGAGGTCTGGTTCTAAGCTCAGTCTATTTTGATCCTTGATGTTAACACCTGTCAAAACTGAAAAGGATTCCTCACAATGATTTCTGGATGTAAGAACAAGCCCACCATCGGCTGAACTTGCTAAGTCATAGTGCTCATTTTATTTTTCAATCTCTTCCACCAATTATGCAAAGAGTTTTGCTAAAATTCAGCTAGGAAATTTCCATTTCCCCCAATGTCAATCAGTTGCTCTTGCCAACTAATTGGAAGGTGTTGCATTTTTATATTTTTAACACACTGGTTCAAAACCCACTGAAATTCTTTGTTTGGAAGATTTTTAAACAGGTTAGAAAATTCCATTTCTAAGATTGTAAAGTAGGCAGATAAGATCGCTTTTTAATAGGTGACATACTTATTTTCAAGAGGGAAGCTTCAGTCAGGCACCTGAATCTATTGCTTCTTCAGGCCAATGTCAGGCCAGGATCAGTAAAATCATGTCAAGGCCATGTGCTAGTGCTTGGTCCACACACTCAGCCCACACGTGCTCAGTCCCTTTTAATGACCATGGCTCAACCTGAAGGTCAAACCAGGAGAAAATCAAAAAATTCAGGTCTGAGCTCTGGAGACTGTCCAAGGCAGCATCAAAAGTCCTGATACCAGTGTGAAGGAATGAATGAAAAGTCATTTATTGAGTACATAGTCTGTTCTAAGTACTTGCTAAGTATTTCTGGAGATATCAATACAAAAAAAAAAAAAAAAAAAAAAAAAGCAAGATAGTTCCTGCCTTGTCTGTTTGATAACACATATAGAGGAAGGAAGTGGAAGAAGGACTGGGAAATCACATGGATGGTGACTAAATCATAATATCATTGGCCAGTGTGGTTAATTTGGATTAGTGCTAATTTGGGCATTACTTTGAAATAGAAAACGAGAAGGCGAGTCAAGTGGCAATTTAGGATGAAGATGCCCAGGGAACACAAGCTGGGGAGAGGAGGGATTCTGGGTAAGATAGTGTGGATGCTCATCAACCA
>NC_133622.1:233494576-233692076 GCF_048593235.1 Sminthopsis crassicaudata | reverse complement strand
CTCTGACATTCTATGTTCTAAGCTCTCTCCCAGCTCTGACATTCTATGTTCTAAGCTCTCTCCCAGCTCTGACATTCTATGTTCTAAGCTCCTCCCAGCTCTGACATTCTATGTACTAAGCTCCTGCCAGCTCTGACATTCTATGTTCTAAGGTCCCTCCCAGCTCTGACATTCTATGTTCTAAGGCACTCCCAGCTCTGACATTCTATGTTCTAAGGCACTCCCAGCTCTGACATTCTATGTTCTAAGCTCTCTCCCAGCTCTGACATTCTATGTTCTAAGCTCTCTCCCAGCTCTGACATTCTAGGTTCTAAGCTCCTCCCAGCTCTGACATTCTATGTTCTAAGCTCCTGCCAGCTCTGACATTCTATGTTCTAAGGTCCCTCCCAGCTCTGACATTCTATGTTCTAAGCTCTCTCCCAGCTCTGACATTCTATGTTCTAAGCTCTCTCCCAGCTCTGACATTCTATGTTCTAAGCTCCTCCCAGCTCTGACATTCTATGTACTAAGCTCCTGCCAGCTCTGACATTCTATGTTCTAAGGTCCCTCCCAGCTCTGACATTCTATGTTCTAAGGCCCTCCCAGCTCTGACATTCTATGTTCTGACATTCAAGCCTTGGGTTCTAATCCAAAACTCTGTCTTCTACTTCCTATATCACTTTGGGAAGTCCTTTAACCTCTACAGGACTCATTTTCTTCATCCATAAACTGGAAATAATAATTTATGCATTGATTACCTCACCAGGATATTGTGAAAAACAAAAGTTGTAATAAATTTGAGAGAATTCTTTCCATAAAAAACCACACATGAGCTATTGTTGCAATGGCCAGTTCCCTGTACTCTGGAGAGTGTTCTTCACCGGGAAAATGGCAAGAGTCACCCTTGCTCACTCACAGGGGCATTGTAACAAAAGTGTTTGGAAAACCTACAAAAAGCATAGGAGAGCTTAAATCCAGATCTTCCTAACTGCAAGGTCAGCCCTTCTAGTTTGGGTACTGTACGGAAATGCAGAAGAACAATGATGAAGATGAAGAGAAGAAGAAAGAAAGGGAAGAGATGAAGAAGAGGGAGACAGCAAAGAATTCACAGAAGAAGACCTGGCAGCCAGTCTGCTGTATTCCTATAGAAAACAAACGCCCTTGGGCACAGATGTGTTGTGGATTGCTTGAGTTGCAGTGACCGTGTTCCCCCAGTAGAAGGTGAGCTTCTTGAGGGTAGGACAGTTTTATTTATTTATATTTGCATCCCAACACTCAGCACATTATACATAGTATTTAACGAATGTTGTCTCACTCTTTCTCTCAGCTATCCATCCATTTGTCAGTCATCTACTATGTATCCATCATGTATCCACCTACCTATCTAATTATTGATCATCAATCAGTCTATATCATCTGTCCATCCACTTATTGTTTATTCATCCATTTATCCATCCATCCCAGAACTCAACACATTATATGTAGTATTTAATGAATGATGTCTCACTCTCTCATTTATCTATCCATTTGTCAGTCATCCACTATTTATCTATTATGCATGCATCTATCTAATTATTGATCATCAATCAGTCTATATCATCTGTCCATCCACTTATTGTTTATTCATCCATTTATCCATCTATCCCAGAACTCAACACATTATATGTAGTATTTAATGAATGATGTCTCACTCTCTCATTTATCTATCCATTTGTCAGTCATCCACTATTTATCTATTATGCATGCACCTACCTAATTGTTGATCATCTATCAGTCTATCATCTATCTATCCATCCATTCATTATCTATCCATCTATCATCAGTCTGTCTCTTCTTACTCCCATCCCTTTAAACCTCTAGCTCCATTTAAAGTTTGTTTCAAATACAGCCTTTGTCACAATGTCTTCCTTGATCCCCACAATGGCTAGCATTCACCTCATCCTATATTTCTTTGGATATATTTTGATTGACTGCTGGTCATTTTTTTCTCACCCCGATCCAGACTCTAAACCTTGAGGGCAAGGTCTTCTCGTTTCACTCTAGTCTTGAAATCTTTGGTGTCTAAATGGGTCTACTCACATAGAGTAAGGAAGGGGATGGGGATTGAATTAGCAATTTTACTGTTATAGGGAACTCCTGCAGGAGGAAACACTCTACCAGTGCAAGCTGACACTCTCTCTTCAATTTACAATCTTAGAAAATGATCTAGAATTGCCCAATCCCAGAGCCAGTAATTATCAGAGACAGAATTTGAAGCCAGATATTCTTGGTTCCAAGAAGAGGTCTCTATTCAGGTATTAAACAGACTTTAATTGAACTGAATAGTCTTTAGTCGTAGACTAAGGAACAGGAAGTAAAATTGGGAGTTGGAAAGAGTCAAGGCCCTTCCTACGTTAGCAAGGAAAAAAGGGTTTGAGAGGCAAATGATATTCAGGTAAGTGAGAGATCAAGAGTCCTAAACAAAACAGTTTCCACAAAGGGACTAGAGGACTGAAAGAGGAAGAAAAAAAAAAAAAGAAGAGGGAAAAATAGGAAGGGAAAGGGAGAGGAAAGAGGCAGAAGAAGGGACAGAAAGACAAATAGTCAGAAAAAGAAAAAAAAGAAAGAAGGAAGGAGAAAAAAGAAAGGAAAGAAGGGATGAAAAAGAAAGGAAGAACAATAGAGAAAGGGAGGAAGGAGAGAAGCAAGGGAGAGCAAAAGAAAGGAAGGAAGGAAAAAAGAAGATAGTAAGAAAGGAGAGGAAGGAGAGAGAGAGAAGAAAGAAAGAAGGAAGGAAGAAGGAAAGAAGGAAAAAAGAAAGAAAGAGAATGAAAGAGAGAAAGAGAGAGCGAGAGAAAGAAAGAAAGAGAGAAAGAAAGGAAGGAAGGAAAGAAGGAAGGAAGGAAGGAAGGAAGGAAGGAAGGAAGGAAGGAAGGAAGGAAGGAAGGAAGGAAGGAAGGAAGGAAAGAAAGAGAGAGAAAGAAAAAAGAAAAGAAGGAAGGAAGGAAAGAAAGAGAGAGAAAGAAAGAAAGAAAAGAAGGAAGGAAGGAAGGAAGGAAGGAAGGAAGGAAGGAAGGAAGGAAGGAAGGAAGGAAGGAAGGAAGGAAGGAAGGAAGGAAGGAAGGAAGGAAGGAGGGAGGGAGGGAGGGAGGGAGGGAGGGAGGGAAGGAAGGAAGGAAGGAAGGAAGGAAGGAAGGAAGGAAGGAAGGAAGGAAGGAAGGAAGGAAGGAAGGAAGGAAGGAAAGAGAGAGAAAAAAAAGAAAAGAAGGAAGGAAGGAAGGAAAGAAAGAGAGAGAAAGAAAGAAAGAAAAGAAGGAAGGAAGGAAGGAAGGAAGGAAGGAAGGAAGGAAGGAAGGAAGGAAGGAAGGAAGGAAGGAAGGAAGGAAAGAAGGCAGGAAAGAAGGAAGGAAAGAAAGAGAGAGAAAGAAAAAAGAAAAGAAGGAAGGAAGGAGGGAGGGAGGGAGGGAGGGAGGGAGGGAAGGAAGGAAGGAAGGGAGGGAGGAAGGAAGGAAGGAAGGAAGGAAGGAAGGAAGGAAGGAAGGAAGGAAGGGAGGGAGGAAGGAAGGAAGGAAGGAAGGAAGGAAGGAAGGAAGGAAGGAAGGAAGGAAGGAAGGAAGGAAGGAAGGAAGGAAGGAAGGAAGGAAGGAAGGAAGGAAGAAATGAAGGAAGGAAGGAAGGAAGCTGGCTCTTTGCCATCCGGGAGATTTGGGAGGGCTGGTGCAGCCCCGTGGGATGATGGGGACAGGACAGAATGTGTCTACGGCTGCCAGGAAGGATTAATTGGGCCTCTGGCTGGCTGTTGTAGAAGGCTCAGGAATGAACCCTCCTGGGTCCCCCTCCCACAAAGGGGGACAGAGGACAAGCTGTCTTTCTTCTGAGGCAGGAGAAGCCTCTGGCTCCACTGAGCCCCTCCCGCATATATTCCAAAGGGAGAGGGGAGGAGAGATTATGCAGGAGAATCTAATTTATGCAAAAGGCATGTAAAATTATGCACACACTCCAGCAGCTCCCCTGACCACGGCTGACATCAGCTTTGCTCCCGGGCTGCGCATGCGTGTGTTTATTTACATGGCACACATATGGCACATATGCATAGCCTCCTACACACATGTGCCCAGATACAATGTAAATATGGGGAACCAAATGTACAGCATATGTTTACGGGTCAGCGTCCCAATGTGCGTAAATCTGCTAACAGGAAACACATAAACACACACTAGCAGAGGAGCCCCCAGAAGCCTCAGAGAGCAAGGAGGCAGGAAAAGCACCCAGAAAGGAGCCTGGCATCGACAAATGCAGCGCCCCAATAGCGGGAGTCGGGACTTCTGGTGCTGCGGGGGGTGCCCCAAGTTTCCTCCCTCTCAGGCGAGAGGCGCTGGCCCGTATGTCGGACCCTGGCCGGTGGCTTGTTTTACTTAACTGTAATTCTTGCGAATCGATCAAAAATGATGTGGAGAGAGACTAAAGGAAGATGCCTGAATAAGAAAGGAAGTTACCTAAAACCCAGGACGGATACCTCATCCGAGGGCCAGGGGAGCATTTATCTGGAGGAGAGAAGGTCTGGAGGGAGCCGATCCTTGTATTCCAATTCCTCATCACAAAGCCAGATTCTGCAACGTTACCAGGGCAGTTGGTTGAATACTGGGAAGCGACAATGATTTAGTGGATTTTTTTTGTTTTTTTTTAACATGCATCAATAAAACATTTTTTAAAGTCTCGGAGAACAAAAAGGGAAAGTCTGAGCATTAATAAGAAATTAATTCTTTTAAACAAGAGGTAAAGTGTTTTGGAACCAGACACTTTCTTGTCAGGAGCCTAACTCTGGTGGCACAGCAGCCCGACGCCCTTAATGAGACAGAACGGTGGCCCTGACGCTGACTTGGCGACGTCTGGCAGGATTATTCTCACTCCCCAAGCTGGATGGCAGCTGATCATTCCATAGCTCCCCCCACCCCGCCGGAGGTAAACACGGCTCTCCCGACTCTCATCTGGATGAACTCACCGGGCCCGGCTCCGTTGTGGAAGAGCACAAATCCATTAACGTCTATGACTGAGACTCACGGCGAAGCCCTGGGTGCCGGGGAGTCAAAGACAAAATGGAAAGCAGCTCCTGCCCTGGAGAAGTTACCTTCTATCCCGGGCTAGACCAGACTCATTGAAAGAAGAAGGAGCTCACTGGGACGATCTGCCGGGGGAGCCCGGAGCCTCCCCAACCGGCAGCACAAAGCCCGAAGCCGCCGTTACAGACTCGTTCTTTGTGGTTCAGTTATTTTTAATTTGTGCATCTTTGGGAGCCTCATTTGGGCTTTTCCCAGCAAAGATGCTGGAGGAGTTTGCTATTTGCTTCTCTAGCTTATTTTACAGATGGGGAAACTGAGGTATCAGAAAGTAAAGTGACTTGGCTACGGTCACTCAGCTAGTCAGTGTCTGAGGTCAGATTGAAGTCCGGAAGTCTTCCTGCCTTTAAGCCTTGCGCCACTGTGCCATCTCATTCTTTGGGGTTAAGTAATGTCCTGCTGGTGCAGGGGAAAATACAGATGCTATGGGAAGAGCCAACACGCAGTCACTGGTACTTATGGGGAAGGGGATCTAACTTGGGAAAGAAATTAATTAATTTTCCAGTCCACATCCCTTCGGTAGCAGAGTGTCATAGTTCTGGCGCGGAAAGACACCTGAGAGGATCTCGGATCCAATCTCCTCCCCTTATTGCTGGGCAAACAGGATGGGAACAAGTAAAATAACTCATCCGAGAGCACACAGATAGAAAATAATGGAGGTCTTCCGACTCCAGAGCCCAAGGGCTGCTTTTGCTGTAACACTCTGCGTCCTCTCCTTATACACCCTCAGCTTGTCTTTGAATACCTCCAAGGATGGGGAACTCATTATTGCAAATGTAGCTCATTCCATTGTTTGACAACTCCAATTGTGAGGAAATCGGTCCTTCTACTGAGATGAAGTTTTCTTCACGTCGTCTTCCATGACTCATCCTAACTCTGCCTTCTGGACCAAACAGAAGAAGAGCTATCCCTTTTGCATGGGACCAGCTCTTCCAGTTTTTGAGGATAATGATAATGCTATAATCCTCTGATTCAAAGATTGCTAAACTGAACAAGATTAGGTTGTGTAGTGTCATCATCATTATTATTATTACTGTTTAATAATAATAATATAATATATAATATAATAATATAAATAATATAATAAGTTTAATAATAATAATAATTAAACTGCAGGGAAAGAAATTTATGGAGGAGAATGGATTTAGCACCAGAGTCTTACTTAAGAATACTTAGGTCCAGACAAGGGTAAAGCAAGAGAGGGGACAACATGAGCTCTAGAGAGTCCAGTCCTCCCCCTTTGTGGGAGGAGAGGAAGGAAGTGCCCAAGGGAGGACTACAGTGATAAGACCCAGGGCTAGGGATGGTCCCAAAAGCAGTTTACTGAAATACAGGAGATGGAATTTGGTGGCACTTTTAGGAGAAAAAAATCATTTTTTCACCTGAAATCAACCCTAGGACAAAACCCTGGTCACCCCGTGATAGTTACCCTGCCTACCCCAGATCATGCAGAGTAGACCCAAAATTTGAGTGGGGAGAAGAGAAGGGGAGGCTGCCAAGAAATAAGAGAGGAGAAAGTCTATCCTCAGAGCTTCCAATTGGATCGGGACAGGGAAGACTCCAACTAGTATAAAAGAAACCCAGAAGGGGAAACCAAGTGTAGGAACTTAGGAAGCCTCCCTTTATGCAGTGGGGGCCTCCACAAGAGATGAAGGAGAAGGATGAGGGGACTCCAAATGGGATTATCTTTGGATCAGACAGCCTCTTAAGGTGGGTTTTTCCACCAATTTCTCTGTGGTTAAGGGTGGTCCCTCGGGTAGACCCCTAGAATACATGGAACTACTTTCTTAGAGCCACGGGATGACCCAAGGATTCTGATCCCCAGAAGGAGGTAGGTAGAAAGAGTCAGAACCAGTGCCAGAGGCTCACTGGAGTCACCAGAATGGGGAAGAGTCTTGAAGAGTCGGGAGTCTTGCTGAGATCCTCCTGCCCCTTTCTGCCTGATTCGGAGCCACCCATCAAAAAGCTGAAGCACTTGGAATAATAAAAGCAACAATCAAAATAATACGAGGAGTCCGTACAGCTGCCTTCCAGGAAATCCTCCAACTGTTTGCACCAGAGGTCCCCTAGACTGCAGTGTGAAAAGCTGACCCGCAACCAGGTCCAGGCTTTATCTCGCCCCTTCCTCCTTCCTCTGATTGTTGCTCCCTCACTTCCTTCAAATTCCAGCCAAGGGCCTGGCTTTGTTTTCTTGCTGGGAGAGGCACTCAGACTTACAAGGGAGCAATGAAGGAAGAAACCCCTCTTTGCACCTTGGGAAACGAAACAGCCCTTTCTGCTTTTACCAATGGAACATCTCCCATGATGCCGTAAGACTGGGGGGCTCTCCCCATCTCCCTATTCCCTTTATTCCTATCCAGGGTTTTCTGACTGTAGAGAAGTGAGAATTCTCCCAAAAGAAACCTGCCCCAAAGAAACAACTGGACTTTACCTTTGTAAAACTTCTTAGGGAAAAGACCAGAAAGCAAGAGACAGGACAATCTACCAATAATGGACCCAATTACATGGGAAAATTGAGACATTTGAGCTAGAAGAGGACAAAATTACCCCAAACCATGCCATCTATCGGCTTATGAACTGAAAGAATTAAATAACTTGGAATGATAGAACATAGAAATCCAGAGAGAGATGAAAGAGACCTCCCTAAAAGAATGTCAGCTCTGAAAGGGGCTTTAGAGCAAAGCCATGGAACCTCAGGACTTAGAACACAGGATGTCAGAACTAGAACACAGAATCCCAAAAGTGAGTGTTCCGAGGAACGCTTACAGTTTAAAGTGTCGCATATGCTTTAGGATTCTGGCATGCAGAATCTCACAAAGAGAAGAAGCCTTAGAACATAGAACATCAGAAATACAAGTCACACAAAAGGATGGAAGTAGAAGAAAGCTTAGAAATCATCTAGTCCACATCGCTTATTTTTACAAGGGAGGAAACTGAGGCTCTGAGGAAAAGAATAAATTACCCAAGCTCACACAGTAGAGTGAGGACTTTAGAAACCAGATGCCCTGTCTCCCAAAGCAGTTCTGCTCAGTATGGGCCAAAATTGTGCTGTTGCTGCTTAATAAAAAGAGAATTTACCCCGTCCTTGTGATGATCAGACCATTCCAGAGTAGCAGTTCTGTTCTCTTCTTCTTTTCTTTTTTTTTTCCCCTCCTGAGGCTGGGGTTAAGTGACTTGCTCAGGGTCACACGGCTAGGAAGTGTTAAGTGTCTGAGACCAGATTTGAACTTGGGTCCTCCTGAATTCAAAGCTAGTGCTCTATCCACTGCGCCCCCTAGCTGCCCCCGTGTCAAATTTTCAAAGATATTTTGACTAGCATATGTCGGTAGGGTGGTATAGTCGCTACAGAGTTTCCCTCAAAGCCCAGGAGATCTGAGTTGGAGTTTCTAACATATTCTGGCTGCGTGACCCTAGGCAAGTCAGTAGTGACTCTCTAAATACCTTGGGAACTCTGCAAGACTGTTAAGTCAGAGAGAGGGCATCTCTTCACCAGAACCTCTCCACAGCAGAGAAATCACAGACCCGGTCCTTCTCCTTTTTCCTAATGATAAATGCATGAGAAAAAGTGGAAAAGGGCAAGTGAGGAAACATGAGAAAAGGTGGGAAAGAGCAGGTAAGGATACTACAAAGATTAGAAGCCATTTCATATAAGAATAATTGGAAGGGACTAGTCAGGATTGGCTTCAAGAAGATTCTGAGGGAGCATGACCTTTGCAATAAAATATCATCTGGAAGAAAAAATAGCCAAGAGAACAAGTTAGAGAGGGCAAGTTTCAGCTCAGGAAGAAAGAACATAATTTAAGTGGAAATGGCATTTAGCATGGTGTCTTGCATGGAGTGGACACTTAATAAATGCTCATGGACATGAATGAGTTTCCTTGTTAGGTAATGAGTTTCTTATCAAGAAAAATCCAGATTCAGAGACAGACGGAGCAAAAAGGGGCATTTTTGCAGAGCGAGAAGGAACCCGAAAGTCTACGGAATCTTGGAAGCTGTGAGATCTTGGGCTCATCATTTACTTTCTTTGGGCTTATTTCTCATCTGTAAAAGGGAAGGATAGGACTGGATGACCCCTAATGTCCCTTCCATCTCTAAATCAAAAATCCTATAATAATAATGATAATAGCAACAGCTAACATTTACATGGCGCTCACTAGGTGCCCAATAGTGATATATTCATGAGATTCCCGAAGTGTCTCATTCTTTCAGGGTCACACAGGGATTAAAGGAGAAATAAGATAAAGATATAAAGATTTCCTAATTAAACGGAGTAGTAATTTTAAGAAAGCAACAGGGCCAGACTCTCTCTAAGAAGGAGGTGGTAGATATTTGTATATATGCATATGTACACACACATAAACATGCAAACACATATGCATAATATATGTACATGTATATGTCTAGATGTGCACATATGAACATCCATGCAATATAAAATAGTGTTCTGTACATGCTGGCACATGCACACAATATATATCTATGTGATGTGCACATGTATGTATAATGTATACATTGAAGTACATATATACATGCATGTATCTATATATACACATACACACACATATATATTAAATATGTAGATAGACGACATCGTAAATAAAGCACCAGTCAGGAAGATTCATCTTTCTGAGTTCAAATTCAGTCATAAACACTTACTAACTGTGTGACCCTGGGCAGGTCACCTAACCCTCTTTGCCTCAGTTTCCTCATCTGTAAAATGAGCTGGAAAAGGAAACGACAAACCACTCCAGTATCTCTGCCGAGGAAATGATAAACGGGGTTATGAAGAATCAGATATGACTGAAAACTGAGTGAACAACAACAAGTGAACAATACAGTGCCAGGCACTGAGTTAAGAGCTTTATATCCTTTATCTCATTTGATCCTCAGAGTGATCCTGTGAGTTAGGTGCATTTTTATTCTAATTTTACAGAAGAGGAAATTGAGGGGAACAGGGGAAGTGACTTGCTCAGGGTCACCTAGCTAACTATTCTGATTCTAACCTCGTGTTCTATCCACCGTACCACCTCACTGCCCTAGGATCCCTCATTTTATGGAGAAGGAAATTGAGACCAAGGGAGTAGTGGGTTGTTCAGGGTCACATAGGTAAGTTTGGATTTGAACTCAGGTCCTCTTGATGCTAAAAGTAACAAGTTGAACAAAGGCTGTCTAGGATTTCGTGTTGGGGACTCCGTGATTGTGCTGGTGGGCCCATGAGGTCCCAAGCTACCCTGGGACTAGAAGGGATTCCCATTATCACTATCCTAAGTATCCACTGCTGTAAGAGAGAATCAAGGGGTCTCTAGCTCAGCCCCGCCAATTAAATTGATTCTAATAAAGGCATTTAAAAACCAAATGTGAAAAAAAAATAAAAATAAAAAAATAAAAAAAATTAAAACCAAATGTGAGCTCATTGGGGTTTGGGAGGGAGGTGACGCTCTCAAGTTTTCACCAGGTAAAACTACGGATTGGGAAAGAAACTAAAAACATGCTCCCTTTCTCGCCGCTGAGAGATGGCACAAGTCAAGCAATCACTCTGGAGATAACAAATCTCAGGGAGGCCGTCAGTCAGGCTTTGATGTCGGGCTGGCGGTTGCAATAACAAGCTCAGAGTCTGCCCACCTCCTCCCCCCTCCCCACAGGGTCCCATCCTCCCCTTTGCCCTCCTCAACCCAGAATAAACCGGTTTCTTTTATTCTCTCCCTTGCCCAAAGGATCCATCATCAATCACTGAGACTTGGCAGTTTAATCCTGTTTGGGGTCTCTGGTCATAATCGCTGCAAAAAGTGTCTGTCGGCTGATCCCAAGCGCTGGGCAGCCATGGGGGGGGGGGCGAAATGGGGAGCAGCAGGCAGAAGGAAGCTGGAGGCTGTGGGGACCCCTATCCCAGAAGCAGGGGCACATGCCTGATGTGGGCCTTTGTAACTTTGGCCTAGCTGTTTGGCTGGGATTTTGTTTATTTATTTGTCACTTCTCTGGGACTCGGTTTTCCCATCTGTAACAAGAGACCGCTGGGCTCACATTCTCCCCCAATCCTCGTCCTGAGTCCTGAGACTTTCTTTCCATTGTCAGCACCCTTCTTTCTCGCACTCCGGGATCGGTGCTCGGACCCCGTCCAGCTCTCACACTGTACACTCTCCGTTCCGAGGTCCCTTCCAGGGCTGGCCCTGTGACCTCGGAGCCTTTCCAGCCTGACCGTCCTGGGTCTCTGGTTACCCATCTCACCCCCCCATCGCAGGTCTGAGATATGACAGACTGCCACAAGAGATTACGTGGGAATGTAGCAGAAGCTGCAGACTCCACAAGAAGCCAGCAGACGACCAGGGCTTATGACCAAATACTTAGGCCAAATTTTACCATAAGACATTATAAACACCCCATCAAAGAAAAAGGGGGAAATCAGACTTCTCTGGTACTGAGGGAGGGCCAAGATTTTAGGCTGATTTTCCAGCTCTCAGGGCACTGGGCCCCTGACTCAGGGGAGCCAAGGGAACCTCACTTATTCCTTCTATGTCCAACATTCTAAGTTCTGGGTTCCAAGGACCTCTCGAAATCGTGAGCTAGGTTACCGCAACGGCACAGCCCTGTCCAGATTCTTCCTGACATCTCCCTGGAAGCGTGCACATCACACACAAGCGGGCCTGGGCTGAGGCAGGGGAAGAGTTTTAGCAGAACGACTTCTCACCAGCGCGCCATTTACCACAATAGGTTTGTCTGGTATTGGGGAGCTGTAAACCTAGAAAGGGAAATTTTCCCATCTGTCAGCATCGCCCCAGCTCCCTATTTAGGTAAAAGGAAAAGTGCCGAATGGGAGGGTGGGGAGGGCGGGGAGGAACAAGTCAATTAGAGCATTCCAATTACTGCAGTCGCAGTGCCCGAGGGCTGCGAGAACCCAGGCTTAATTAGGAGCTCCATGTTGATGGTGGCCCTTTGACTACTGCCAAACTGCAAGGCTTTTCAGTAGCAATATTTTTCCCAGAGAGCAAACCTGTGAAAATATTTTCACCCAGACAATTAACAATTTTAAAACATTTTTCTTTCTGTCTCTGCCTGCCTCCCTTCCTTCCTTCCTTCTCCTTCCCTTCCTCCCTTCTTCCTTCCTTCCTTCCTTCCTTCCTTCCTTCCTTCTCCTTCCCTTCCTCCCTTCTTCCTTCCTTCCTTCCTTCCTTCCTTCCTTCCTTCCTTCCTTCCTTCCTTCCTTCCTTCCTTCCTTCCTTCCTTCCTTCCTTCTCCTTCCCTTCCTCCCTTCTTCCTTCCTTCCTTCCTTCCTTCCTTCCTTCCTTCCTTCCTTCCTTCCTTCCTTCTCCTTCCCTTCCTCCCTTCTTCCTTCCTTCCTTCCTTCCTTCCTTCCTTCCTTCCTTCCTTCCTTCCTTCCTTCCTTCCTTCCTTCCTTCCTTCCTTCCTTCCTTCCTTCCTCCCTTCCTTCTTTCCCTCCTTCTCCTTCCCTTCCTTCTTTCCTTCTCCTTCCCTTCCTCCCTTTCCTCCTTCCTCCCTTCCTTCTTTCCTTTCTCTCTCTCTTTCTCTCTATCTTTCTATGTGTGTGTGTCTTCCTCTCTGTCTGCCTCTGCCTCTCACCCCCATCTATTTTTCTCTTTTTTCTTCAGAAAGCCCCCTGACTCCCTAGCCTCCCTAATGCAGAGGGTAGCACAGAATATGAGACTTTTTTTATTTCTACCAACATTCTCATCATGCCGTACATTCACTGGATCTTCAGACACGTTCTCAACAATTTCAGAATCATTCAAATCATTCATTAACACTAATTGATGTCTGCAAAGCCCAGAACAAAGAGCCATTAGAGGAAGGCCTTGGCAAAGACTCCTGTGCAGAATCCTATAATTGGAGAGCTGAAAGGGACTTCCCCAAGAAAAACTGTCATGTACTCCTGTGCTGAATGACTTTCAATGGCTCCCCGTTACTTTATTTGTGGGAGGTAGAAAGTGGAAAGTACCAGGAGGTGCAAGAGGAAATCAGAATTAATTGACTTGCCTGGAGTCACACAGTGACAGCCTTTAAGTGAGTCTGAATTTGAACTCAGATCCTTCTGATTCCAGAGCCCGTGTTCTACCTATTGTGACGCTCCGCTGCCACAGGTTCCCCTACTTATAGAATATACTCTAAATCTTTTTAATTAACAGTCAGGCTCCAACCCACTTTTCTAGCCTTATTTCATACCTCATCCTTTCAAGTCTCAAAGTAGATCACCAGTTGTCCCTAATTTTGTCCATCTTTTCCCTCCTGCATCCATTCATAGTCTGCTTCCTATTCTTATCTTACACCCCTCAAAACACATCTAGATCAGGGATTTCTAAATTTTTTTCCTGCTATGGATTCTAGTAATCTAATAAAGCTTGGGGATCCCTTCTGAAAATCATATGTATCTATCTATCTATCTATCTATCTATCTATCTATCTATCTATCTATACATAAAGTAACACGCATCAGATCACCATAGAGGCTAATTATATTGAAATATGGTGATCAAAACAATTTGTAAACACAAGTTCCTGGGTCCTAGTTTTAGAACCTTGGATTTCAAGTAGTGCTGTCAAATTCAAATCAGTTATCGATTGTTCTAGAGCAGAGCTTCTTAAACTTTTTTCACTCATAACTCCTTTTCTCCTGAGAAATTTTCATGTGACTCCAGGTATATTAATATACAAACCAAACATTTGCTGATAGTAAATCATACAATGCCCATATTTACACAATCCTATATTGGGTTGAGATCCACAGTTTGAGAAACTTTGACTCAGAGCACTACAAATTAATATTATCAACATCAGATTGTATTTTTATTGATTTTGCTAAGCATTTTCCCAATAATATTTTAATCATTTAATAATTTAATAAAAGGAAATAATTTAATGATAATTTAATCCCAATGACAGACAATGGGGTATGCAATAGAAAGGGCACAATGTGACAGGAACCATAAAATGAATCACTCTCCTGTTGATTGAGATTCTGAGGTTCAGGATAAGAATTTTAGGGACTGAAAGAGTTCATTTCTTCAGGACATGGCTGTTGCTCTGCTTGCCAAGTAGGGAGGTATGAATATGGCAGAGAGAGGAAAATGAAAGATGACCAGACCCAGGTCTTGATGTAGTAACAACTCGTTGATCCTAGAACTGAACAGAAGAATGGATTTGATTGCCAGGGGGAAATTGCTAAATTATTTTTACTCTGCTTCTTCCTAAAATGAAAACCTAATTTTTTAGTATGTGCATGGTTTCTAGTCATAGAACATCACCAGAACTTTAGATACACATAAGCTCCAATGAACCCTTACATGACCTTAGCCAGTATGGAGCTGTTCTCCCAGAACCAAGACCAGAACTGACCTTTCTATCTTAGCAACGCCAACAACAAAGGGACTCAGAGACGAGTCCTGTTTTAGAACCCAAACCAAGCCCTGAAACATGCCTGCAAAGCATTATAATGTGAAAGCAGCTTGCCCAGATCCAGGGGCCAGGAGCCAGGAAATCCTAAACACTCATTTCAGGTTGGATAATATATGACGTAGCAGCCAAGGAGAGGAATTATTGCCCAGAACATGAGACTCAGGATAAGGAGGCTGGTTTCCTGGAGGATATATAGAAATAGGCCTCGTCTCTTTAGGGAATGCATCATGTGTCCTAGCCTAGTGAGGGAAATGATGTTTTCCTGCCCTTTAGCTTAATTCAAGAACTCTCCAGGTGCTGAGTTTTTTGTGTACAATCCTTAAGCATTGTTCTTCTTGGAAGGGACGTTTGAATAAAGACGGCCAAAGCTGATAGAGGCATGGGAACATGGGGTGACAGATTTAGAACTGGAAGAGACACACGTTTCTCATTTATGGAGGAGAAATCTGAGACTAAGTGATGAAGCTGGAAGTCACTCAGGTCTCTCGTCACCAAACTTACCCCCCATTCTAGTCACGTCCCGCTGCCCAACCTAGACGTCTGAGTGGAAGGACCTTAGAATATTGGCTAAAGGATGGAAGGGCTCTCAGAATGGGATGTGTAGAATGTCACAGCTGGAAAAGAACTTTGAAATATATAAAATATACATAGAATATAGAATATGCAAATATCAAAGTAAAAAGGGTCCTTAGAACAGAGAAGGTCAGAGATGGAAGAAAGAAAATCCGAGTTGGAAGGGTCTTTAGAACATCAGACATTCAAGCTAGATGGTAACTCAGTACAAAGGATTTAAATAATAAAACCAGAAGGTGCCTTAGAACACAAGACATAGAATGTAGGAAAGTATTTAAACTAAAAAGTAATTTAGAACACACCATATGAATTTCAAAGTTAGAAGGAAGCTTGGAACATAGAATATAAGTCATCACAAGTAGAAGGCCTGAGAACATGAAATGTTTAAGCTAGAAAGTAACTTAGAATACAGAATGTCAAATTCAGAAGGAACTTTAGAACACAGAATATAATATATCCAAGACTTAGAATATAAAATGTCCAAGTTGGAAGGAATCTTTGAACTCAGGATCAAGAGTGTTAGAGGTGGAAGAGGTCATAAAATATAAGATGTAGAGTTAAAGAAGTTAGGTGACTGGTTGGTTGTTGTCCTTCATTCTTGAAGAGGACCAAAATGGCCCCAGTCTTTTAGATTCAAGTTATTGTGTGTCTCATTGCGGCTTAGAATTCTCTTCCCAGGTCAAGCACAGCTAGTCCACGTGAACATTTGGATCTTGCATTTCTTTTGAGCTACTTCAATTCTGCCTCCCTCTTAGAGCAAGAACCTTCCTCTATGAGCAGTCCTGTGCCAGAGTCTCTCACGTCACCCAATTAATTCTGAAATTCTTAGAGAGACTTTGAGAGAAGAAGAACCTTAGAACATAAAATGTTCAAGCTAGAAAGGGTCTTAACAGAGAGGATAGGAGTCAAAACTGGAAAGGATTTTAGGGGACAATATGGCACACAGAGCAGAGCATGTCAGTACTACAGGAAATCTTGGAAGGTAGAACCCAAGAATGTTAGAGCTAGCTGGGCTCTTAATATAGAAAATGTGCTAAGCCATATTGGATCTTAGAACCCAGGCCATAGAGAGTCAGAGAAGAAACAGTCCTGAAAACCCGATCACTGATTGTTAGAGCTTGATGTACATTTACAGACGCCCAGGCCATCCCATTATTTGACAGACAGAGCTACTGAAGCTCTGAGGTTACCTGGCATTTTTCCCCACATTCAGATCCGGCAGCCAAAGCTAACTAGAACTTGATTCCCATCCAGGGCTGACACTACCCGGCAGCAGCTGATACTTGTCCTTCCTTTTCAAAGAGGGCCAGCCCCCAGGTGATGTCCTGACTCGTGTGCCTGAGTCCGACCCCCAAAGCCCGGAGAAAAGAAAATGAGCCCGTGAGACGCTCACCATGGCTCCCAGTGAAAGGCCACTGATTAAGGCGCAGACACCTGCTCCTCCAGCCTTTAATTTCTCCATAATTAAACTTGTATTTGATCAACCTTTTCAGATCATACACTCCCTGGAAAATGTTGCTAATTATGGATCTAAGGCAAAGGTTTCCCTGGTTGAGAAGCCGCTGCTGCTCGTGGTACCCAAACGCAGGGCTCGGGCTTACCTGGGCCAGCGAGCTTGCCACGGGAGCTTGTTCCTGCTTCATCTTCTCCTTGGATAATTAATTATAACAAAGATAAATGGGAGCAGGCTGACAAAATCTCAGAACAGAAAGAGAACAAACAGCCTCTCACGGGCCGAGCCGTGTTTGTTGTTGTTGCTGTCGCTGAGGTTTCCCAGAGGGAGCCACCATGGCTGCAGCCAGTCGGGCCATTCCAGTAAGTTAAGATTAACTTGTTTTTTGAGGCAAAAGAACTGGCGACGTAGGGGCTTAAGGAGATTATAAAGAAACCCAGGGAGGCAAGCAATCAGAGATTGATTTCTTGCTCCATTCTTTCCCAAAATGATCTTACAAGGAGGCACAATGTCCAAACGTGTTGAAAATCAAATGGAGTGGAAAGTCAAAGCTGGAAAGGACCACTGAATAAAAGGGGGAGAACCTTGGGAAGGTTGCGTGTCGGAGGGTCCTTAGAACAGAGTGCTTGAAAAAATGAATTTCAACCTTTTCTTCTTGTCTTGTACTCAACAAACATCATTTTTTAGCCCAAATGCTCCTTTCGTTCTCAACTTCCCTCACGGAAGCTCCACCATCCATCCTCCCAGTCGGTCAACTAACTTTATAGCCTGAGAGTTATCCTGGAATCCTCACTCACACTCACCAGTGCACTCAGTCTGTCATCAGACTTTGTCATTCCTATTTCACATCTCTCTAGATGCCCCCTTCTGTCCACTCTCATCTTCCCACCAGTTGCCAAAGTGATAGTCCTAAAGTACAGATCTCTCCAGGTCATTCCCTACTCCATCAACTCCACTGGTTCCTTATTTCCAAACTTAAATATAAAACCATTGGTTTACCAATTAAAGCCCTTCAGACTGAACCCCTAATTTACCTTTTCAGCATCCTTGTACTTTATTTCCCCTCTCTACTTGACAATCCTATATGAGTACCTACATCTTTTCCCCTCTTCCAGCCTGCTTTACAGCTCTCCAATATGTGTTGTCTTCCTCTATTAGAATATAAGCTCTCTGAGAGTGGGAACAATCTGGTTTTCTTATCCCCATCAATTTACACAGTACTTAAAAGATTAAAAATTTAATAAGTGTTCTGTCCCTCTGTTTCTCTATTCTGTCTCTTTCTCTAGCTCTCTTTCCACCTAGTCCACCTAGGTGGACTTACCTACCTAGTCCATTTATTTATCTACCTAGTTATCTATCAATCTATCTCTCATCTACTTAACACTGGTCTGTCTTCTATTTCTCTATATGTCTATCTTTCTTTCTCTTCCTTTCTTCCTTTTTTCCTTTTCTTCCTTCCTTCTTTCCTCCCTCCTTCTTTCTCTCTCTTTCTTTTCTTCCTTCCTTCCTTCTTTTCCTTCCTTCCTTTCTTTCTTCTTTTCTTTCTTCCTTTCTTTTTTCTTCCTTCCTTCCTTCCTTCCTTTCTTTCTCTTTTTCTTTCTTTCTTTACCTATCTATCATCTATCATTTATCAATCAATCATCTATCAATCTGCCTAACCACTTATCATCTATCTGTCTATTGTGTACCTACCTATTATCTGTCTTTATCATCTACCAATCTATTATCTGTCTATTGTTCATCTATTACCTATTTATCATGTATCTATTATCTTTCTATCTGCCTACCGACCTATCATCTATCAGTATTATCTATCTGAATATCATATATCTATTATCTATCATGTATCTATTATCTATCTATCAATCGGTTGATCAATCTATCTGCCTATCTCCCTATCATCTCTCAGTCTATTATCTACTTATCAGTCTATCATCTATCATTTATCTACCTATCATCTGTCTGTCTGTATATCTATCTCCATACCTATTATCATCCCTCTATCATCTACCTGTCTATCATCTATGTTATCTATCTTTCCATCGTTCTACCTAAAGCCAAAGAACCTGTAATATTCGAGATAAAAGAGACTAGAATTGGAGACTTCAACTCCCGCATTTTGCAGACAAAGGATCTAAGCTTAGAGATAGAAAGGGAGTTTGTAGAAGGTAATCCAACTAGCTTGAGACTATAGTTTCAGTCTTCTGACTCCCCATCCAGGGCCCTCAGAACTTTTGTCTTTTATCTAAAGCAAATAAATGCCCCAAACTGTTAGTTTCCATCAATAAAACTTTGGTAAAACAATTTCAAAGGTGTACACTTGAATAGCACAGAATTATCATTCTGACTGATGGTGATACCGTGGGAATGACTTCTTAAATGAACAATCTATCTAGGGGATTTTATAGCTATCACCATTCTCTTTCTTCTGTATAATTCTGGTATAATCTGGTACCTAGATCTCTGTTCCGTATCCAGTCAGTGGACAGTACATGAGTGGTGACTGACTGATGTGGGGGAGAGGGGGCAGGGGATACACATTTTCAGGACTGTCTCATTTTGTCTGCATGTCTGGCAGCCAAGCACGGCACTTTGCAAATAAGGACCCTCAAAGTCATTTACTCCAAGTGGTTGAGATAAGGCTTCTAGAAAAGCCTCTGGGATCCAAGGATCCCCCTTCCCTTTCCCCATGCCCCATGTCCCCATTGACTCTCACAGCTGTCTTTAATGTCCTTCTCTCTCTTAGGTTTCAGGAGGCACTTTTTTTTAATTTTAAAATTTTTTTTCCCTGAGGCTGGGGTTAAGTGACTTGCCCAGGGTCACACAGCTAGGAAGTGTTAAGTGTCTGAGACCACATTTGAACTCGGGTCTTCCTGAATTCAAGGCTGGTGCTCTATCCACTGTACCACCTAGCTGCCCCCTGGAGGCACTTCTTTTTTTTAGCCCTATGATGTAATTATTATGTTCTAATAAGAATTCAAGTTATTTGCATTTGTGATTTACTCCCCAAGTAGATGATAAGCTTTTGAGGACAAGAACTGCCTTCTCTAAGCCATGATCTAGAGAGCTCTACCCACAGGAGGCACTTAATAGCACACAGAAATTCTGCAGTTCTTTGCTTTCCTCCAGCCCCAATCTTGGACAATGGACAAAGAGTAAAGCTCATTTCCCAAGATGGGGCTGGACCGTGCCTTCTGACTCAGTGGTCTTTCCCTCCGATGAGCAGGAACAGATTGATGGATAATTTGTGGTACTTCAGAATCTGGAATTCCCCTTTCACTCATCCCCAAGGATCTTTTCAGAGAAAGGACAGATTTCTTTGGGAGAAAGCCATCACTTTTTTGGAGTCCTTTTCCATCTTGCCATTTCCCACAAATCCCACCCCCTTATTTTAAATCCTGAGGGAGGGCACTTTAATGACCCAGGGTCATCCAGAATTATGAGAAGAATCTCAGCTGCTAGTTTTTGTTCCTCATGTGATACAGCTTGCATAGACCCAATGAAGCATTAGGGAATGGGGGTGGGAGTGTAGCAAGATCTGTTCTTGTTCAGAACCCAACAATGATGGTATACAAGACCCTGGTGATTACAATAAACTGAATTTCCATTTTCTTCTACCTAATAGAGGCAGCTAAGTGACTCTGTGGAAAGAGCACTAGTCTGCAATCAGGATAAATATATATTAAGTACCTACTATGTGTCAGGCTGTGAAGGTCCGGGCTAGCTCTTCTGAAGAGCTCAGAATAAGTCCTGGCCAGGATAAGCAAAAGTCGTTACCCCACGTTGTGGGCGCCAAAATGTAAAGGTCCTGTCGTCTCTCAATTGGAATCCTTCTCTGGGAGGAGATTCTTTTCTCTGTGAATCTTTTTTTCTGTGCGCAGGTTTCTTGGGAGCTCTGAATCTCCTCCAGCTCTTGTCTTTCCCCAATCCAGACCGGTCTCCTTTCAGCCTGCCTGGCATCAAAACTCTATCCCATAGTCGATTCTCTCAGACCCAATGCTGCCCTTCTTTTATCCTCCCAGAGATTAGGCAGGTGAGAACTCAATGGGGCGTGGGGAAATACTTCCACCAATGAACTTGCTCCTCTTAGAATTCCTAAGGTGTAAACTCCCTTTAAAGGCCTGAACCAAAGGTCTGAGCCAGAGAACTGTCAAGTCAGCCTGAGTTCACCTTGTCCCTCTCCAGACAACCTGAGTTCTCACCTTGTAATCCTAACATCTCTCCCTTTATTTTGATTTAGAACATAGGGTAGTCATGACCTTGAAACATAAATCCATCAATATGGGAGGTATTACACATAACTACATAAATTACGTAAGTACATAGTAGCATAGTAATATAATACATACTAGAAGTATGTAACAAATAACATGATCAAATAATCATAAATTGAGAATTTATAAATGTCCATAAGTCCATTGTCCATTAGTCTCATCTTGTGTTAGGAAATTCAATGATTCCTGCTGGTTTTAAAGTTCTTTAACAGTCTTCTTATTAGCCATGCTCTTTCAGTGTCCTTTTGAGGTTTTTCTCTTTTTCTGTCTCTCTCTGATGAACAAGGCGAATACGACTTGTTGGCACCCATCTAATTCCTTCTCCATCTGAAGAAATACAAGCAAACCCTCTCCCCCAGGCAGTTAACCTATCTGGTCCCTTCCATTCACCACTTTCTGGGTCTCTCCACATCACCTGGCGATTATCTAAGGACAGTGGAGCTGCTCACACTGGACACTGCCCTTCTGGTGGGTTATAAAACCTGTCTGCCGGAGCCAATGCATCTTTGTCAAAAATTAGAAAATTAATGGTATAGAGAACTAAATTTAGAAGTTCTCCAGGGTTACCTGTGGCTCCCCCTTTCTTTTGTTTTTGGAGGAGTGTCTTAATGTCTCTGTTTCTTCTCTCTATTATTTCCTGACCTTGCGGATTAAAAGGTATTCCAGTAATGTGTAATATCTTATACTGCACACAGAAGTGCGCAAAATGTTTAGAACTATATGCAGGTCCATTATCTGTTTTTATTTCTTGTGGCACACCCATAATTGCAAATGCTTGGATAAGGAATTCAGTGACCACTCGGGCTGTCTCTTTTGCTGCTGGCACTGCAAAAGTGAATCCTGAAAATTATCTACCACCACATGGATAAAAGACAGATGACCAAAAGATTTGTAATGGGTCACATCCATTTGCCAGATTTCATTGGGTCTCAAACCACGAGGATTCTTCCCTGGAGGGAGTGTAGGAGGGTGGAAAGGAAGGCAAGCTGTACAGCTTTTTACTATGCTCCTAGCTTCCTCTCTTGTTATTCCAAATTGTAAATGTAAAGCTTGAGCAGCCTGATGATATTTAGAATGAGATTCTTGTGCTTCCTGAAATAAAGGGGTACTGGCTAACATAGTTAAAAGGCTATCTGCCTTTGAATTTCCATCAAAAATAGGACCTGGAAGTCCACTATGTGAGTGGACATGCAAGATATAAATCTTGCTTGGATGCTTTCTCACTTGCTCTTGAAGTTCCTTAAAGAGCTGATAAATATTAGAGGCTGCAAATTTTATTTGGGCTGTGGTAATTCTTTGTACTACACCTACTGAATAGACGGAATCAGTAATTATATTTATGTCTCCTTGTATCATCATCTGCTCACATGAAGAGATCCATTCTACAAGACTAAGTTAGACCTCCAGCAACCACTGGCAGATGGCTCCCTATAAAGTTCTTGAATTGTGAGGGTCTGGTTGTCTGCTCAATCCTAACATCAGGCACTGCACTAAGCGCTGTAGATACAAAAAAATGGCAGTTCTCCAGGAGCTTACAATCTAATGGAGAAGCTTACAGCTTCAGAGAACTACTTGCTGGCTGACCCTGGGCTTGTCCCTTAACCTTTGTTTTCCTCAGTTTCCTCATCTGTAAAATCGGAATAACAACAGCACTTTCCTTGTGGAGTTGCTTTGAAGATCCAATCAGATAATATTTGTTAAACACTTAATACCGGCACACAGTAGGTTCTACACAAATACTTATTCCTATTCCCTAATCTCACACAAACCGATGATGCTATTTCTACCATCAGTTTTATGGGATGATTGTAAGAACATTATGGACAAATACTTTGCAAAAGGAGTAATATCATTGGGGGCCTAGGGGCCAAGAGCTTGGGTTCTGCAACCATCTTTAAGTGTAATCATAGGTAAATCTCATCTCACACCTAGCTCTATGGAACCTATGAGTTCCAACATTCTAAGACTCCAACATGTTTGTCATCTGACTCATATAAACATGGTTATGTGAGCTGTTAATAAGTCTGGGAATCAGACTTTGCTACGCATTAATGTGGGAGTCTAGGCTGCTCACTGCCACGGAGAATTATTTTGTGTAATCTTGCTTGTGCATCCTTGTTCCCAATCCCAGAATACAAGCTTTTTAAGAGTTGGGATTTTGTGTCTATTCTTTTATTCTTGGCACTTAATGTGGTACCCAGCACATAGTAGGCTCATAATAAATGTGCAGAAAATAGAACACATGTTCATTAAATTCAGAACAGGAAGATATCTTTGAGACGATCTATTCCAGTTCCTCTCCCTCATTGTATAGTCAAGTCACTTTCACACAGGCAATCAATAACTGAGCCAATTCTATAGTGTAATTCTTATAAATACAGAATTTTTTCATTTACACCAAGTTGTCTTCTCTCTCTGGACCTCGGTTTCCTTATCTATGAAGGTCAGGGATTGCATTTGGGACCTCTAAGATCACTTCCAGGCCAGATTCCCACATTAATACATAGCAAAGTCAGAATTTGAACCCAAATAGATCCAGATTGAGAGCTCTCTCTCCTAGAACAAGTTGTGTGTCTGCTGGTTGGACACACGCCCCTTTTAATCCCTGGGAACCTTGGTTCTGCCAAAGAGTAGCTCCTAAAGGTGTAAAGGTAGATGATCCAACCCGCAGGTCTTCCATCAGCCACGGGAGAGATGGCTGAAATCTGGACGACTTTTCCTAAGTCCTCATGATCCTGGTAGTATGGATGCGGTTTCTCATAATTTCCCAAATGTTTCCCAAATTACATTCCACAGTAGTTACTAAGCCTGGGGGAGCAATTGCCATTTCTGAACTCTTGTTTCAGGATCCTTTCAGATGTTATCATGTCGTCCCCAGGGCGCTGAATTCTGGTGGATCTAATCCATCCTTAGGATGTTGTAGAACCAAATGAGTAATGCAACCAGGTGATAATCCTCAGGCCGATTTCTCGGGGAAGACAGATGGCCCAAAGCTTCCGAGCCAGAGAGGGATTCCTTCAGGAAAAAAACGAAGCAAGCTAGTTTAAGGTTTCTCTTTTCTCTGGAATGTGGTATTCCCTGGTGTGTTTCCAATCACTCCTTCCTTCTCCTTGTTCCAATCTTTCATCAACAGGTCCAGCAGACTTTGTCTCCTCCCAGGGATAATCCCCAGTGACGAGGGGTGTGTCCTAGGATGTGTCCCAGACACCGAAATACTACTTGGATTACTACCCTGGAAATTTCACTCTTTGACGCTTTCTGAAAGCTCAGGGTTTGGTAGAAGGCTCCATGTTGGACCCCGTCCAAACATCACCATAACAGTTGACATTTATATAGGGCTTTATGGTTACCAAGTGCTTGACAAATAAGAGCTCATTTAATGCTTGTAACCGCCCTGGGTAGGAAGCAGCTCAAACACGATCAGCTCCATTTCCTAGATGAGTCAAATGAAGCTCAGAGAGCAGAGAGAAGTCCTCTAAGATCACACAGCTAGGAACTGGAAGAATTAGGAAGGAAACCTAGGCTTTCAGGTTCCTCCAGGCCTCTCATGTCCTTTCTCCCCAAATTCCCTTGTATTTCTTTTGGGTATATTCTGCAGCTGATGATTTATGGCCATGTTGTTTCCTAAAATGTTTTTATGCACTTTGTCTGGCACATAGTAGGTACTTAATAAATGCTTGTTGTTGATCCTGACTTTTTAGCCAAGGATCCCATAGTAGGTACTTTATAGATGTTTGTGGATTGATTCTAACTCTGTAGCCAAGGATCCCAAGAATTTAGCTTCTCAGTTAAAAATAAGGATATATCATTTGGGGATTTTTCCAATCACAAGGGATCCCAAGAATGGTATTAGTAGCCTTCAAATTATAAAGAAAACTCATATTTTTCTTAAGAAACCCCTCAAATTTGAAAGATTCATTCACTTCTAAGTGCACAATCTTATTCACAATTAAATAAATATTTCCGAATATGCTTACTATTACATTATCCCAGCTTCTTGAGTTGCCCTAGAGACTATCTAGTCTGACTGTCTCATTTGACATGTTTGGACGCTGAGGTCACAGAAGCAGAAGTGGACAGAGCTGGAATTATTACTCGGGTCCTGTGACCGAGTTCCGCATTCTTCCACTAGGTTATACTATCTCACTTACTCTGGGTCCCAGCTCTCATTAGTGACAGCTAGGACTGGGCTTCCATGTCCAAGGTTCTTTTTAGCACAAGGACAACTAGATAGCCCAGTGGGTAGAGCATCAGCCCTGGAGTCAGGAGAACCCGGCCTCAGACACTTAACATTTCCTAGCTGTGTGACCCTGGGCAAGTCAATCTCAATTACCTTTCAAAAAAAAAAAAAAAAAAAAAAAGAACCAAACTAAGGTTCTTTCAGCATAGTCCTAGAATTTCTTTCCCAGCAATGATTGCACATTAAGGACTAGGAGAGATTTTCTTCTCAGCTCCGCTAAAATCATGTGATGGGACATTGGGAAGGTCCCTGATACCTCCCTTGCCTTGCCCCCAGTTTTCCCATTTGCTAAATGTATCTCTTAGATCCCTGTGCCCATGGAGGGGGAAGGAGAATGCAGTGGGGGAGCGCTCTGGAAAGAGCTGGCCAAGCTGGATGTCTTCCAGATGGAGATCTTCATCCCTTCCCCATCTTAGAGGGGAGCCCTCAACAGCGGTACGGGGCCCCTGGAACCTCACAGGCACGTCGATCAGTCTCCCTTTATGAACAGTCCTAACAAGGGAGCTGCTTTTTCTGGGTGCCGTCCAACCTCGAGTTGCGATGTTCCAGTCTGTGGTTATGGGGATCCGGTATCTACTAATAACAAGGTGGCAGACTTCAGCTGTGCCAGACAGACACTTCTAACCCTCCCCCTAGGGCCACGGTGGTTTCATTGTTAAATGGACTAGGCCGGGAGAAAGTCTATTATTTCTGTGTAAACTGATTTCTTCCCCTCCTGTTTCCCAAGGAACTCCCTCTGGGTCTGCCTCATTGCATGCCCCCATTTAAACAACACTCTCTGTTTTTATACTCTAACCTCGATTATAGAAATCATTAGCAGTGGGATGGCTTCAGCAGCGTTCCCAGCCTCCATCACTGAGACACAATGCTCTTTGGGGCTGTGATCTAGATGCTTTTTAACTTGAAAGCAAAATTTAGGCCTAAACCCCAATGATTAAGAAGGCCGCGGCCAGAGCTTCAACAAGAAGTGCCATCGGAGAGCCCTGCAAAGGAACGATAAATCATTCTCATCCCCTCACCCCTCTGGTAACTAACACGTGAGGAACATGAAAAGGGAAGCCATGAGCACCGGGGGCAGACTAAGCGGTGTGTCTGTATGGCCTGCTAACATGTTAATCGAATTTGCAAGGCTTCCTTAACAGGAAAAGGGGACAGAGCAGGGAAGGCAAGGGAAAAAAGAAAGTAAGGATGAAAGAATGGATGAATGTGAAGGAGGAAAGAAATAAAAATAGGAAGGAAGGAGAAAGGAAGAGAGGGAGACAGAGAAGAAAGAGAAAGACAGAGAGAGAAAGAAAAAGAGAGAGAGAAAGAGAGAGAGAAAGAAAGAAAGAAAGAAAGAGAAAGAAAGAGAGAGAGAGAAAGAAAGAGAGAGAGAGAGAGAGAAAGAGAGAGAGAGAGAGAAAGAGAGAAAGAGAGAGAGAGAGAGAGAAAGAAAGAGAGAAAGAGAGAAAGAGAGAAAGAGAGAAAGAGAGAAAGAAAGAAAAAAGGCAGGAAGGAAGGAAGGAAGGAAGGAAGGAAGGAAGGAAGGAAGGAAGGAAGGAAGGAAGGAAGGAAGGAAGGAAGGAAGGAAGGAAGGAAGGAAGGAAGGAAGGAAGGAAGGAAGGAGGGAGGGAAAAAAGAAAGGAAAAAAGAAAGAAAGGAGGGAGGGAAAAAAGGAAAAAGAGAGAAAGGGAGAAAGGAAGAAGGAAGGAAAAAAGGGAGAAAGGAAGGAAAGAAGGAAGGGAAGAGAAAGGAAGGAAAAAGGAAGGGAAGGAGGAAGGAAGGAAGGAAGGAAGGAAGGAAGGAAGGAAGGAAGGAAGGAAGGAAGGAAGGAAGGAGGGAGGGAAAAAAGAAAGGAAAAAAGAAAGAAAGGAGCGAGGGAAAAAAGGAAAAAGGAGAGAAAAGGAGAAAGGAAGAAGGAAGGAAAAAAGGGAGAAAGGAAGGAAAGAAGGAAGGGAAGAGAAAGGAAGGAAAAAGGAAGGGAAGGAGGAAGGAAGGAAGGGAGGAAAAAAGCATGAGTGCGTTTATCTCTAGTCACCTTCAGAGAAAATGTTTCTGGGACATAGAATATAGAATATAAGCTATCAAAATTAGAAGAGCCTCCGGAACCTACAATGTCAAAGCTTTGAGGGCCTTAGCAAATAGGACAACAAATATTCAGTACTAGAAGATACCTAAAAGATCGTGTTCAGTCTTTCCATTTTACTGATGACAAAACTGAGGCTAGAGAGGAAATGACTTATCCACGATCAGAAGACTATTTCATAGCAGAGCATGGATCGGAAGCCAGAGCTTAAGATTCCCAGTCTAGGTCTTATGCCATGATATTACCCTGACTAGGATAAAGAAGAAAGGAAATAAAAAGCTGAGATAAAAATACCCGTCTAGCCTACAGCGTGCTCAGGCTGACAGTCAGAGGATGTGAGTTTGAGTCTTGGTTTTTGCCTCTCACCCGGCAATGTGAATGAAGGCAAATCCCTTAGTGCTGCTGAGCCTCTGTTCCCTCCCAGGTAATACGGGACACTCTCTACTCCATCATAATAAGGCTGTGGGGAAGGCTAAAGAAGACTATTTATACAAAGCACTTTCTGATTGAAAAGCTATAAATGCGACTTAGTGATTTTCATCTTCCCTCCATGATTCCTCCTCATCTAAGCTCCAAACTCCCTCCTACAAAGAGCCACTGGGATTGTTGGGGGGTGTGCACATTGTGTACAGGTGTGCTAATGTCTGTGATCCACACAAGACCACTCAAGCGTGCCTACTGTTAATAATAAAGGGCAACTAATAAGCATTGATTAAGCATTTACTATGTTCAGGCACTGTGCTAAGTGCTAGAAATAAAAGAAAAAGAAAAGTAGTTAGGGCGGGAAAACCTCCCTCATTTCAATTGACCATTCACAAAATGTAGCCCAGAGTAGAACAGCTGGTGTGAGAACGGTTCTACCCTACTCTGGGTTTCCCAGGGAAGACTAACGAATGACCTGTGGGGGATGTTGTGAATGGGCCTCTCGTTCAGGTATAGGATGGACTAGAGAGCCTCTAAGCTTCCCTGAAAATGTGCAGTGATTCTCTCTCCTTCCTTGTTGCTCCACCATTTTCCTCAGAAGGACAGTATAGAAAGAATACTAGATGTAGAAGTCAAAATTCCACCTGATTCTGGACAGTTCTAGACAAACCACTTAATCTCTCTGAACCTTAGTTTCCCCATCTGTAAAAAAGGGGAGCGTAGCCTCTTAGGCTCTAATATTCCGAAGCCCTACAAAGCCTGGGATAGTTTTGCGTTCTGATTTCAGAACATTTTTCCTTCCTCCACTCTCAGCTCATCTCAATAGTCTACCCTAGCTACTTCAAAGAGAAGAGACTGTCTCCCACCCAACACCCACAGGCAAGCCCTCCCGGCACAGATCCTCCTCTTTCCTCCTCTAAGAAATCAAGGCTTAGAGAGGGAATATTTCTGTTTATGGTTATATGCTTTGTCCTCAAGAAGCTCTCATCTTCATGGGACAGAAAAGCTTAAATAATTAGATACATAAAAAGACATGTGCAGAAGAGATGAAAGGTGATCCCACCCATGAAGGCACGAGCATCTGGGGCGCCTAGAAATATCTAGATATTCTGCATATAATTATATATAGAATACATAGTATATATACACATATATGTACTTATACGTGTGTGTTTTATACGTATATAGAGCATAAAGATTTTCATATTGTACATTTCATATAGATAAATTTTGCATAAGGAACTTCCACTGGGACGTGGCCCCCCACAAATGTTGATCAGGGCCCAGTTTGCCATTAAGAGGTTAAGTGACTGACCTGGGCTCACCCAGCTGGCAGAGCCAAACCCATCAATCAACAGAGCTTTATTACAACTTTCACTCCAAGGCCAGCCCTGGATACATAGACCCCACCGCCTCTCACTCCATTATCTCCATCTGAATAGGTGGCTTGCCTCCTTCAATATCGACTTGGGGCTTTGGGCAAGACTCACTCTTCCACCAAAAGCAAACCGAGGCAGAGGAGGGTTCCGAAATGGCTAACTTCGCTGTTAGTTCAGGGCCTGAATGTGAACCTTAAGGTCATGAAGATCCAGCTTCTCCCCGGAGACACTGAGGGTCTTCTGTGTGCTCTTGGGACAGCCCGTATTCCTTCCCTCCTGGAGTCAGGAAGGTATTATACCATTTTAACGGAAGGACCAAAGAGATTAACTGGGATTTATGGCTCCAGTTGAATGTTTTTCCTAAGAGGAGCCATGCAGCCTTGAGCTAACTTTCCATCCCCCAGATGATGGCCAGGAAATGAGTCCATCGCCACCCACCCAGCTCGGGAGTTCTCTGAGTAAGGGACCTTGAAAACGTGTACTGAGGCAAAATCTGCCCCCAGGTACAGAGAGGCAACTTCCTGAAAAGTCCTGTTGCCTCCAGGACCAAATAAACAAGCAAAGACAGAAAGAGTTTTGAAGGACAAAAAATTCAAAGGAAAAAAAAAAAGAATGCTATGGTGAAAAACATTTTTAGAATAACTATGCAAGTATAAGAAATTATTAGTCATTCAAACAGAAATAAAAATCACCTTGTTCCTGGAACCAGTTATCACAGAAGAATGAAAAGGACCTTTGAGTTCATCTACTTCAAGACCCAAATTTTGCATTTAGGGAAACTGAGGCCCAGAGAGGGGAGAAGGGATTTGCCTATGGTCACAAAGCTTAATAGTGGCAGAATCAGAACTTGGGCCTTCTGAAGCTTTTGACATTGCCTCAGTACATCATCTGTAAAATGAAAGGGAAGGACTCAATTTTGTATAAAGTCACTTCTGACTGAATCGATACCGCTGTGATCTTAGAAAGTACAATGGTCTTTCCACTACTATATATCCTGGCCGGGCCCGATTACAGCATCACACTTACTGGTGCTCCAGATGTACAAAGAGCTATCCCTACCTGTTTTTGTCTTTTTCCCACTGGAGCCACTAATTAAATATATGTGTATACATGCATAAACACAGAGAGAGGGAGAGACAGGGGTGGGAGGAGAAGGAGGGAGACAGAGGCAGAGAGACAGAAACTGGGGGAAAGGCGATCTAGGGAGTAAAGGTAAGAAAATAGATTTAAGCACCCAAGCCCCTGAAGTCAAAAAGGAAGAAGGCAAGGTGCATTTGACAGTGATAATAGGCTTGGCTATTCCCTTCAATCAACGCAAATGGAAGTACCAAGAGAGAGTCAAAGCAAATCCCATCAGGGGCCGGAGAGCGCTGGACAAAACTCTTTTTATGTCTGTCCTTGTCCCTTGGATGCCCAAACATGAAACCCAAAACCTCTCTTATTTCTTCTGGACTCACCCGTGTCCGGCAAGGGCTTCCCTCCTGCCTGAACTACCCACCAAAACTCGGCCCCTTTCCTGCTGAAGATCCGCATGAGCCCAGAGTTCCCATGGCCTGTGTCCCGGAAGCCTTCTGAATCATCATCTGAAGGTGAACCCCTATCACCAAGCTGTTTTTTTGAGGGGGACCCTCCGTGGGCTCTGTTTTCAAATCTCAAGACTGGAAGGGACTCCCCTGAGTCTGAATGGTGACTTAGCTATTGTTTAGTCATTTTGTTCATGTCCAACTCTCTGTGACCCCATTTGGGTTTTCTTGGCAAGTGAATGCTTTGCCATTCCCCTTTCCAGATCATTTGAGGAAACTGAGGCAAATAGGTGAAGTGACTTGCCCTAGAGGGAGATTGGATTTGAAGTTAGGAAAAGGTCTTTGTGATTTCAAGCCTAAGGGCTCTAAGTACTGTTCCATCTAACTGTCCCAGGCCCATTTATTGAGCACCATTTTGTTTTGTTTTGTTTTTGCTGAGGCAATTGGGGTTAGAGTCCCACAACTATATTGAGGACCAGTTTTTTTGTTTGTTTGTTTTGTTTTTTAATGGTTAACCTTAGAGTTAAGCAACCAGGGCTGGATTCTTGTCTCTGCCCTTGAGGGTAACCATAGGCAAGTCACTGCACCCCAGAAAGAGCCCTGGCTTTGTGATCTAGGGCAAATCACTTAACTTCTTTGGGACTCAGTTTCCCTCTCTGCCAAACAAGAGGGTTGGACTGGGTGATCTCTCAGGTCCTTTCCATTCTAAGGTTATCATTCCATATCTCGCTACCTGTATCTTTTCCCAACTAACAGCTCATAAGCACCTCAGATCAAGGTCTAGGTTTTCTCTTTCTATCCCCAGCTCCTGGAGTAGTGTTTTGTATGTAGAAATATAGCTTTAAATTATAATTTGGAAGAGAAAAGGAAATGTAATACATAGACTGCTCAGGCTAAGAGGGACCTGGAGTCCATACAGTCCAAATCTTTTATCTTACAGATGGGGAAACTGAGGCTAAGAGAAGTTAAATGAATTATCTAAGTCCACACAGAAAATTATGGCAAGCTATTGGACTAGAACTCAAGGAGACTAATAGAATGTTCTTGCACCGATAACATGTTGCCTTTGTCTTGGTAGTTTTTCCAGGACATAAAATACTTGTTTTCAAAGGGTTGGGGCTAGAATAGGGGAGGATCCAAGCATTTCATTCCTTGTCTCAGCAAAAAATGTACCAGCAGGAGGTCGTCACGGAGTATCATATTACAGAGATGTTATTTTATTTTATTTTTTTTACAAAACATACCTCAGGACATTAGCTGGAGTACTATGACGCATTATCATAAATAATTAAAATTAAATTACACTTGTCAAAATACATTAGCAAAGTTCATTCTCTCAGGCTGGAAACTTTACTCTCCCATACCGTACCAGCCCTGCCCCTAGTCCTTTAGATATCCAGTTTGCCCTCGACTTATTCTTCTGAAAAACCTGGTGATTGACAATGGATCCCTCCGGTCACAAGCACAAATTAGGGGGACACTTTGTGAGATGCCTTCAGTGGAAGTGGAAAAGGAGAAGGACTCCAAAAACAACCACAGTTCCAATGATGTCGTCCATTAAATATTGAGCCAGACACCGACACGGCTTAATGGGAGAGGGGGGCCTGTTAATGGCTGGCCACAGGCTGTCTCGAGACTAACACCAGCTCTGGCTTGTGGGTTGGATCCTCTAATGAAACTTTAAAGGCCTCTCATCGAATAGCAAAATCATCTGGGCAGAGGCTGGCTCAGTGGGAGACACTTAGAGTTCTGAGTCAATCAATAAGCATTTATAAAGCACCTACTATGTGCCAGGCGCTGGGGATCCAAGTCCCCTGAAGGAAGCAATCCTTCTGCCCAGAGAGTTTACATCCTAATGGAAGGAGTAAAAAGCCCATATAAAAATACACACAGCCAAGTGTTTGGCGGAGCCAGCTTGAACCAGCTCTCAAAAGGAAACTGTTAAATGTTCATTGTGAGCACGTACACCTCAGAAATCAGCAAACGCCATAAATCAGTAATTGATTTATTATTTTGTTGAGTGGAGAGATTTAAGAACGGGATGGAGAAAATGTTTATATTGCACATTAAACTTGAAAGTGGGGCAGGGAGTTTTTAGAAAGCTGCTTGTTAAACATTTACCAGAATGCCCCTGTTAACAGCCTGAGTCTAAAGCGAATTAATCCAAACATGGACAAAGCACTCTGGGACGCAGGGTGCTCCAGTTGGGGGACCGGCAAAGGTTTCTCCCTAGAACAGTGGTGTCAAACTCAATTAGAAACAGATGCCTGCTGACAGAATAATGACTTAAAAACCCACAAATGAGCATTGATTCTATTGTATTTTAATTTATTTTGTCAAATATTTCCCAATGACATTTCCATCTTGGGCACTGAGGGGTGAAGGGATTTGAGGTCTTCATAAGGGTTAAGAACAGGTGTGTGTGTGTGTGTGTGTGATTTTTGGACATGGTCAATGTGAGAATTTGTTATGCTTTTTTTTACGCCCATTTGTCCCAAGAGTTTTGGTTTTTTCTTTCCTTCTTTTTTTCCAGTTGGGGGAGCAGGAGGCAGGAGGGAGAAACAATAGATTTTTGTTCATTAAAAAGAATCAAATACTTAAAAACAAACAAGTAGAGTATGGCTGGAAGCCCAAGAGAAGATGGGAAATGGTAACCCACGCAGTTAAGGGAACGGCGGTATGGCAAGGAGTGGTATGGGACCAACCTTTTGTGGAGCTAAGGTGAGAGCGAACTAGGTCATGGACTTCAAGAGGCGGAGGAAATAGGACGTTAGGGAGTTTGAAGGAACAACTGTGTGGAAATGAAAGGCTGATAGAAAGGCAGCTCAGCGCTCAGTGGCTAGAACACCAAGCCTAGAGACAGGAAAATCTGAATTCAAATCTGGTCCCGGACATTTGCTAGCTGTGTAAGTGACCCTGTCTCTCTCAGTTTCCTCATCTGTAAAATGGGCTGGAGAAAGAGATGGCAGACCACTTCGGTGTGATCCTAAATAGGGTCATGAAGAGTCAAAGCAACTGAAAAATGATTAAGACACAACAAATGGAGGCGGGGGCAGAGAAGAGAGAGGAAGGGGGTGAACATGAGAAATGAGGTGGAAGGACCGGGGATTTAGTGGCTTATGGACACCTTAATTTTGGTTGGATAGATTTCAATACAAGAAAGGTTACTGAGTAAAGGGAAAGACTACAAATGTCAGTGGGGAGCCAGGAGCATCCCGGTGTCATGGAGGAGGTAGGGTAGAGGCTGGAGTGTGTGGGGGAGAAGGCACAGGCAGTGCTGGACATTATGATTCAGATTCAATATTATTGAAAGGAAGCTGGACTAATCAATGGAAAAATGCATTGAAAACCTGGGTCCAATTTCTGCCTTAAACACTTAGTAGCTGTGACCATAGGCAAGTCACTTAATCTCTCTCTACCTCAGTTTCCTCATCTGTAAAATGAGAATAACAGTAGTTCCTACTCACAGGATTGTTGTGACAATCAAGTAAGATAATCGGTGTAAAAGACCTTACAGACCTTAAAATGCTATATGAATATTTATTGGGCATAAATGCATGAATGGGTAATCAAGAATACCATCAAAATATATCCAGGAGCTATAAAATACAAGAGTTTGAAATTAGAATCCCTGGCTTGGAATATCAGTCCTGCTGCTTCTATGTGGATTGAACAGATAATTCCCCTTTTCTAGATGCTATACCCCTCCTCTCCTCCCCTAATTAGGAAAACAAGAAGGTTAGACCGGACAATTTCTCAGAATACTTCCAGATCAAGGTTCTACGGACCCATAATTGGAATCTTGCTTCTGGAAGGGACGTTGGCTCTGGAGACAGAAGGTTCAGTCATTTACAGTCTGCATGACCCTGGCCAGTCAAATCACCAACTTCTTCTGTAAAATGAGTTAATTCTAGCTCTGGGAAGATGATTCTTTGATCTCCATTTTACAAATCAAGAAACAGATTTAAAGATGTTAAGTCCCAGCTAGTAAATGGGGAAAAAAAAAAAGGATTTGAATACAGCTCTTCTGGGCCCTAATGTGCACAATAACAAAGAACTGTAGGGAAGGACTTAGCATCAGAGCACTAGAAAGGCTTCAGAGCGCTGGTTCTGCTCAGTGGAGAGAGACCAACATCTAAAAGGTGCTACTTGGCCAAATGGAAACCCAGCAGAAACTACAGTATCACCTTCTTGTAGCCAAACCTCAGGGTGAAAGCACAAAAGCCGGGCAAGAAATCAGATTCAGCAACGGATCATCCCTCTCGTGCCTGTTTGACCCATATTGTGATTCTATAACTTGGTGAATGGTTAAAATTTAATTACAACCTTTAAAATTTAATTAGGACCTTAGAGATGTTCTAGATGTGTGATTGTTGCATTTTTGCCTCAGTTTCTTCATCTATAGAATGAGGCTGTTAATACTGGCAGCAATGTTGGATTTGTGCCTCCGTTTCTTCATCAGTAAAATGGGGATCTTCATTGTAGCTGCCTAGCAGTACTGCTGTGAGGATCAGAGATGATATTTGTACAGAATTTGACACAATGCCTGGAAATAGTAGGAAAGTATAGAAATGTTAAATGATGATGATGATGATGAAGATGATGAAAATTAGAGTGTCTCTGTGCCCTTGAACAAACCAACATAAACTGTAGTAAAAACAAATTATGAAGAATAAGGCAAGAAGCTCCTAGAATTAGTGGAAAACATTCTGAGTCTTAGTTTCCCCATCTGTCCAATTAAGGAGCTGAATTGGCTTCCCCTGGGATTCCTGTCAGCCTTAAATCTTTGATCCTATAGCTCCATTTTCTAAATCAAGGAACCGAGACTCTGCTACCTACCTTCCGCATCCTGCCCCTGAACACAGTTAGATTAATATTTCTTTTTTAAAAATGTTTTATGGATGATCTTTTTTTAATATGTCATTTCCCAGTTACTCCCTCCCTCCTTTGCAACAAACAAGTCAACACATTGCTAATGTCTAGGGCCCATTCCAAAACCGTGTTTCCCCATGTCTTTAATGAGAGGCAGAAGGCGGGTTTCAGTATCTGTCCTCGGAGGCAGAAATTTGGCTGGCCAAATAGGATCTCGTTTCTCTTTGCTGTGTGATAAGAGATGGACTTTTCACATTAAACATGCTAGCAAAAAAAAACAAAACTGAAAAAACCCTCCACAAAACCTTGAAAGTGAAAAGAACTGGAAGGAAGGGAGCAGGGGTGAATGGGGAGAAGCAACTTATTCCCTCTGTAGTAGTTTGCTGGCTGTGATTTCCCTGCGGTAGGAACCCCACCCTCAGAACTCATCCCACCATTGCATTCTGGGCAATTCTTGTCCAGGTCTACCAATTCATTTTTTCCACCCAGTCTCAACCTACTAGAAGCTTTTCTTTAGGTCTTTTAAAATCATTTCATGGCTTTCCTTTAATGGTGTACTTCTCTTCAAATATCAAGCAATCACTATCCTGGGAGGAATGGACATGGCTTTTTCATTTACGTCTTACCCACTGACAGAAAGCCTAATTCCACACTCCACCTCCTGCCCCCCTCCCCAGCACTGAACCTTAAAAAAAAAGTCAGCTTGCTTATCTTAGTGTGGGGTTGCCGTGGAAACTGCATCCCTTGTGAGATGCACTGTCATAACATTTCAGTACCATACAGAACACTTAAAGACATAGCATCGCCTTCTTGAGGGTCTTAGAGCCGTCCAAAGCTTGGGCTCGCGCAGGGCACTGTTGGATCTGGGGGTCGAATAGGTGAGGGGAAAAAAAAGATGGGTGAGGAACCCCGCAGAGGTTCAAAGCAACCGTGGGCTTCCTGACATCTCTGCTGCTCTTGACCACAAGCATGTTCTCTGCTGACCCTACCCTAAACATCCTTTTCTGCCCCCAAAAGGTGACTGGCTCTTCCCTGTGAACAGGAGTAGACTCTGCCAATCCCACAGAGAGAAGTAGGTGGAGGGCCCAGGGGAAAGGCCTGCCATGTCGGCCCCTAAGAAAGAAAAGGGGAAAAGGAGCGAATGTATCAAGTACCATAATTACTCATAATGGAAACAGGCCTCCTACAGTATGCTCCTTAATTACTGTGATGGCTTCCAGCCTCTAATCACTAGGGGTCCAGATGGAAGCTTTCCAGGCTCTTCAAGGGACAGAATGTGTCAGTTATTAATTAAACATATGAAGCAATTAGCCTCAAAACTTTGTTGGAAAATTGCTACAGCTGTGTCTCAGTCACCCCCCAAAAAACAAGAGAAACGGAGGCCAAATGGGATGAGTGCGCTTCAGTGACCTTCAGCAGGTCTGCTTTTTCAGGGTCACCAATGTGACAGCCATGATGTCTTAGGGGATGGGGATGGGGATGGGGAGAAGAGTCCTTGGCCCCTCTTCAAGTTGAATAGGCAGTGAAGGCTGTGGAGTGGAGGAGAAGGCCTCCTCCTCCCCCATACCAAGTTCCACTGGAGTCATCCAGGGTACCACTGACTCAGCCTGAGCCTTAGATCTCTCTAAGGGGCCTGGGAGATTGCCTTGGGTCTCCACCCATGCCCTAAGATGGAAAGTTAGAGAGAATAGAAGCAGCCTTTAACAATTAAGAACCTTCTGATCAAATCAGAAGGGCTGGAGATGTTGAGTGTGGAGAGGAGGAGAATTTAGTACCTTCAAGCAGGGCTGGACTTGATCCACATGGAGTCAGATGAGAGAACACAAGGAGCGACTGAGGACACTTGGAGGGAGGCAGATTTCAGTCCCTGCCTTTCCCACCCACCCCCAAATGTTTTTGTTTTTTTAATTTGTATTAAATTGGATCTTATACTTATACACGAAAGGCAAGGTAGCACAGTGGCTAGAGAGCTGTCCTTGGAGCCAGGAATCCCAGAATTTAAATCTGGTCTGAGACATGTATTGATGGTGTGACCATTAAGTCACAAAGCTTTAGACAGCTCTCTAGGACTATAAGTAAGAGGACTGGTGCTGACTGCATTAGCAGAGGGCATTTCCTCACTTGGGAACTCCCCAAATCTTGAAACTACAAGTCCGATCTCCATCCCCAAAATATATTCCTATGTGTTGTCTCCCCCGGTGGAATGCAAGGTTCTTGGGGGCAGACATAGGACTGCTATGTAGCTCATGTATGCGTATTGAGTGAATCTATGGGGGAAAATCCCCCACAACAATAAGCCCTTCTAACAATCAGAGCTGTCCAAAAGTTGGATGGACTTTCTTGGGAAGGTAGCGAGCTTCCCTCCCTTTGAAGCTTTCAAAAACAGACTGGATGCCTATGGAAGGAACTCTGACCTAGTGCTAGTTTGGAAGAAGAAGCTTCTTAAATCTGCTTCTGTGATACCTATACCAAGAAATTCCCACAGGCAAATAGGAGGGAATAAAAAAGCTCAGAGCATAGGAGTGGGTCAAGTGGAGATCTGGAGGGAATCATCCTCCCTTGAAGGCAAATAGTTTCACTGGTTTAGAGTAAGAAGTCACTTCAAAGGCTATCCAGTCCAATTTCTTCATTTTTTTTTCAACAAGGAAACTGAAATTGAGATTGTTAAGTAGTTTTTCAAGGGCCACACAGCTAGGAGAATCAGAGAGAGAATTGGAACCCAGGACTTTCGGGTAGGATGTCCATAAATGGTACGCGGAAGTGTTTATGAATGACTGTTGCTATCATCACATAGACATCATGGAACTGTTGATGTCACTAGAGTGAAATCCTGCTTGCCAAGATTCCAAGTTTCCTGATTAGACTTCTTTTCATTCTGCTACTAATGCCCCCCCCCCGACAGTGAGGTTGAATTGAGCACACTTCTCCATTTCTCCAGGATGCTTGGAGTGTCTGACTCCTAGGAGGGCATCGTGCCTCTGGAGGGCTAATACAGGGAAGAAAGATTAGTTCAGCATGGCCACAGGAAACAGAACAAGAAACAACGGATGGAAATTTCAGAGAGGCGAATTTAGACACGGCACACAGGGAAACTTCCTCTCCAACTGGGCTATAGCCAAGTGGAATGGCTTCTCCCTCATGATGTCCTCAAGGAATAACTGGGCACTGCTCTTCAGGTGTCTGCTAGAACTTCCTTTCCAGTTGGGCTATCCCAAAGTGGAATGGGCTCATGATGTCCTCAAGGAATAACTGGGCACTGATCTTCAGGTGTCTGTTAGAAAGGACACGTTCACCCATGTAGTGGATGTTATAGAGACCGACGGCTCTCTCAGCTTTCACATTCTATGATTCTTGATAGAATGAGAATCACTTCTTTCTATGTGATACATTCTTCTATAATGTGATATATCGTAGCTGAATTCTAACCTCCGAGAGATCCCAGGAAATACATTTGGACAGTTTGTACCTTTTTTTTCTGCTCCAAAGGTCACAACATCAATCTTCCTGACAGCAAAAATACTCATTTCACATTCATCTGGGATTTCTTTTTTCCCATTTGGGAAATAAAACAACTCTGCATTTACTGTGCACAATCCAATGAAAGAACAGAAGGCTTTTAAGGGGATAGGGGAGGAGAGGAATGCTCTGCCTGCCTTTGTAACTTAACACTACCTGTGGCACACAGTGGCCTCTACATGATTACAGACTCACGGGATCATGACTGAAGAAAGAAAGGGACTTCAGGAACTTCCCATTCTAACTCCCTCATTGGAAAGATGAGGAAACTGAGACCCAAAGAAATAGGAATCAGAAGTTAAGTTGAACCTGAACTCTAAACCAACAATATTTAAGGGAGCAAAGTTCACACGTGGTCCTGCCTCTCTGAGGAAGGCAGAATGGACTAGAGACACCCAAGAGCACAAAATTCTTAAGAACAAGAGCCTGCAAAATCAATTATTTTGGCCATTTCTTGGGATCTCTTGTGATACATATAATGGAATAAAATCAATTCATCAATAAACATTTATTAAGTACCTACTTTATGCCAGGCACTGTGCTAATTACTAAGGACAAAAGGAGACAAAACATAGTCCCCATCCTCAAGGAACTTACAATCGAATAGGAGAGACAATCTATAAAGAGAAATGTACTAGAGAAGCTAAATACAAGATAAAGAGGAGCAAATTTATGGAGGGAAGCCATTGGAATTAAAAGACTTGGGGAAGACTTCCTAAGTGGGATTTTAGGTGGAGATTTAAAGGAAGCCAGAGAGGTTAATAGATGGAACTGAAGAAGGAGAGCATTCCAAGTATGGGGCAATAGCTGGGGAGAATGTCTAGAGTCAAAAAGTGAAGTATCTTGTTCTTAAAACAACTGGGTGAGCCAGTGTCATTGGATCCCAAATGGTGGGAAATAAATTAATTCGAAGGAGACAGGAAAGGTAGCAAGGGTCTAGGTTACGAGGGGCTTTGGATGTTAAATAGAGGATTTTGTATTTGATCCTGGAAAAGTCAGGGAGCCTTTTGAGTTAATTGAATAGACGAGGAGGGAAACATGATTGAAACTGCGCTTTTGGAAAATCAGCTCAGTGCCTGAATGGAGGACTGGACTGAGGATAGAGTCATCTACCTAGATTCATCTACATAGAACTGGGAAGAATGAGTTCAAATCCTGCCTGAGACACTTACTAGTTGTGGAATCCTGAGCAGATTCCTTAAACTCTCCTAGACTCAACTTCCTCATCTGTAAAATGGGGGGGGGGAATATTATTTAATTCACAGAGTTGTTGTGAGGATTTAATAAGATGATATATGTTAAATGTATTGCAAAGCTTGAAATGCTATTTGCTAGCTCTCATCACCATCATGCTATTGTTGTTGGGTTTTTTCTCCAAACAGCAAAGGTGTAAGATAGAATCTTAGCAGCATATAAAGCTGGACAGGGTCCTGGAAGATTTTCATTTTTTTTTTTTTTACCATTTTCCTTTCCTGGACTCAAATGTATGTGGAAGAAGGTGCTTCTGATCACAGCTCTGCCAACTATAAACATTTGTAAGCTGTGAAAAGAACTCATTGACGAATTTCAAAAAGGAGCTTTTTTTTCCCTCTTACCTGTTCATGGAATAAAAATGAGGTATTGACACAGGGTTGAGGTTAGCACAATATCAAATCTCTCTGGTTCTTTCATTTGTCACCTAATAACCACTTCTCCATTCTGGACAAGACATCCGTCCAGCTTTGATAGAAACCTCAGGAGGTAGGTGCTCCGGGAAACATTATTTAGTGATGGCCAGTGGTTCCAGTGTCATGGCAGAGTGAATCATGGGAACCCCTGCCTAGAAGCTGTTTGTCAGAAGACAAAGGGGAAAAAAACAGGAACAAAATGCAAACATGTGAATTCTCTCTCTGGTATTTCTGCTGGCAAGATTCCAACTGCCCTTTCTATTCCATGAATAGTTGAAGAGAGCCTCCCCTTGAAAATCCACTCTGACATCCATCTGAATGTCTCAGTCATATCGGGCTTCATCAAGTACAGGAGTCAAGTCAACAGACCCAGCCTGGAGGCTGCTTGATAATTATTCCAGAAGAAGAGTGATTCCTCTTCTCAAGGTACCTGGCAGGTTGTTTTGATCATCCCTCTCAGAAAAACCAGGGCTAAAGTTCCAGGCCAACTACGCTTTGAGATCTTGTGTCAGAGAGATAATTAGATGGGGCTTCCAGATGTTCAGATGATCTAGGCTGAAACGTGGCCCCTGAAAACCCCCTACTTTTTTGGTCTGGTCTTGCAGAGGGAAGCTTTTGGATGGACCTCTCAAGTTTGAATGAGATAGAATGCGAATGCCCCACCCCCAAGCCTTTCATCTTCCACCCAGTTCTGCAAAGGCTTATTCCCATATGCTATTAAAAAACAGATACAGCAATTCTGATTACTACACAAAAGAAAATCTTTATGCAAATAGGAAGGAGTTCCAATTATATTAAAGGTTTTTTAGAATAAAGAATAGAAGTTCTTAATCTAAGGTCCATAGGCAATTTCAGGGGATCCATGAACATGGATGGGGAAAAATTACTTCTTCATTTCTTAGCCTTTAACTCAAATTTAACATTACCTTCCATCATGAATTTAGGCAACAAACCCAATAGTATTACCAGGACTTATAACTGTCATGAATACAAATCTCAGATTTTTTACATCATATTATATTTTTATAGATAGCTCAAAATATCGTTTACACACATCACTCCTTTGAAATCACTGTAGTTATTAGGGTTACAGCTAGACAGCACATGATTGCAGTTTTCCTATCCAAAGGTTGTAACTTGACTATTTTCTTTATCATTTTGTATATTATATTTTATGGATTTTCAAAGAATTATTCTGAGAAAGGGTCCATAAGCTTTATATGAGAGTATTCAAGGGCTTCAAGACCATGACATAAAAAGGAGTATCAACTCCTGGTAAGAGAATTAATCAGGAGAGATTCCTGATCAGGTTTTATGAGGTAAAGCTATTTTTTAAAATTTTGATTCTATCTCTGTACAGAAGCAGATGTGTTTTGGGGATGAATGAGCCCATGTCCTTGGGTCTTGTTTTGGGGGGATTACAGAGAATTATGGATTTAGAGGTAGCAAGGACCTTAGAAGTGACCTAGCCTAACCTCCTCATTTCACAGAAGAGAAAAATGAGACCCAGAGAAATGAACAAATTATCTAATAATGCACAAGTAATGATCCAGAATTTTAGATCAAGTCTTCTGACTAGACATCCAGCCTTCTTTCCACTGTAAAATATTAACCAATTGATTGGATTGAATTATTGTAGGTCAAAACCACCTCTTTATGATGATCCAATAAAAAACAACAGCAGCAGCAACAACAGCTCAATCTCTTGGAAAGGTTTTTGGGGAGTTGCCTTCCCTTTTTCAAAGATTCTTAGATACTAATGAATAGCCCAGAGGGACATTTCCCATGATCTCACCTAAGAAAGGAGAAAAAATGACGATGTAAATGACCCTCTTTTTTAAAGGGCCAACACAGCTATACTTTATTCAGTTTCACATCCCATTTAACCATTTTCCTGCTCCATGTGTTTATCCCATCTGCTCTTTCCTCCATCATCATCTTCTTTCACTTCCCCAGTACAAAGCTTCCTTCCCTGATACGTTTTGCCTAATGTGTTGTCTTTCCTTATTAAAATATAAAGTCCTTAAGAGCAGGAAGTCTCTTTTAAAATCTCTGTATATCCAAAATTTGGACCCAAATACATAGTAAGTTTTTAAATAATTTTTATTAGCTCATTCATGCATCCATCCATTCATCCATTCATTCATGTCTGAGAGGAATCAAAGGGTATGGTCATTAGAAACCAAAGCATGAGTTCAAATCCTCCATAATGTATAATTAGGCTCAAGCTCAGTAACCTCTTCACAATGATCAAAAAATTCAGTTGATTTAATCCCCTACTTACAGATGTGACATGCAGGTAACATTTGGGAGAGAGGTGGATCGTCTAATAAAAATGAAGGATAAAAGTTAAACGGTCTTAATGGAGCTCATTCCTCATTGGCTGTTGATGAGACTTGTAGAAAGTGGGCTCCTTCAGTACAATGGAGAACCATCTATATCTATATCTATATCTATATCTATATATCTATATCTATATATCTATATCTATATCTATATCTATATCTATATCTATATCTATATCTATATCTATATCTATATCTATATCTAACTCATGGGAAGAGGCATTTGGGATCTGCATCTTTGAAAAGAGTAGTTATGTTGGTGAGACCATGAATCCATGGAACTCCTGAATGTAGCATTGGTAGCAAGTTCAAATTTCTAATCAGAATATTCTGAAAAATAAAAAAAAAATTATTCTGCTTCTCCATAAGACATATCATGTGCCAGAAAGAATCATTTAAGATAAAAAAGCATCACAGATCACCCTCAAAGTGGGGCGATAATCCACACAGAGATAGTGGGCTACATCCTTGATACTCAATATTAACAACTTAGAGAATTCCCAAAGGATTTGGGGAAAGGACTAAAATTATTGTCATATTAGGATTGGCTAAGGGAACTTAGAATGAGTCTAGAGTTTGGAGAATGGGATCAGCTAATATATAAATGTTATGGAATATTCTATGCTACAGACTTGAGAATCAGAGGATTTCAGTTTAAATCTTGCCCCTGCACTTAGCATATTGGGGAAATTACTAGTACCAGAAAGGCAGCACTTGATTTTCCCATCAGTAAAATGAAGGTGTTAGCTAAATGGCCTTTGTGGGATTGTTTTCTGAAAATCCAATTCTATGTTCCTTGATCCTAAAGTGAATATGATGGATTTAGAGAAATCCAGGAAGACATATCAACTGATACAAAGTGAAGAAAGCAGAAGCAGGAAAAACACAATGCACAATACTACAACAGTGGAGGAAGCATAAAAAAACAATCAAAACTGAATGGAGTGAAATTATAATGACTATCGTGGACCCAAAGAAGAGATAGGAGAGAGCACCTTGCCTGACTCTGCAAAAGTGAGGGACTATGGGTATAGAATGTCTGAGTTTTTCAGTATGTTAGTATTGCTAATTCCCCTTCCCCCTTTCTTTGTAATTCCTTTTTATGAGAGATGGCTCTCTGGTGCTATAGGAGAAAGAATACCTTGGGAAATAAAGATAATAAATGAATCTTTTTTTAAAAAAGAGATGCAGAAGAGTGAGAAGGGAGATGGAGGAAGAGAAAGATAATAGTCTTCAAGTGTCTGAAAGAACTGTCATGTGCAAAATGGAGATTAGACACGTTCTGTTTGGCCCCAGAGGCCTGAACAGAGAGTAATGGGTAGAAAATGCAAAGGGGTATACATAGGCTGAAAAATAGCCCTCTCTTTTCAATTCTCCTTCTATTGTTGTCTTCTCCCTTTAGAATGTAGGTCCCTTGAAGGCAGAGGCTATCTCTGTTTGGCTTAACACAGTACTGGGCACATACTAAGTATTTAATGCACACTTACTAGTGTGCATTACTGACTGATGGCTATTTAAATTTGAGCTCTCGTCATTATTGCACTAGATGGTCATCAGTCTCTCTTTCAACCATGAAATCTGGTCATCCAGTTCCCTATTCTGAGTTTGTGCAACTGAAATCCCTGTAATAAAGATTGTTTATGTTCACTGTTCACTCTTGGTGGCAGAGTCTTGAAAGCCTGAGGGGACAGTAAGTTGGTAATATTGATGAATTTAGATATAATCTAGCTCTCTGCCAATTTCAAGATACTCAACTATTCCAGCATCCTTGGATTTTAATCAAGAAAGATTACCAATAGCAGAGTATACAAGATTTACACATGGGAAACTAAAAGGATTGTATTAAATGACATATAAGTTCATTTAGTTCTCTTTTCAACTCTTTTATCCCATGTTCCCATCTCTATTCTCCACCTCCCACCCGCAGAGCTCTGTGTAATCTAGGAAAGTTTGAAAATCACTCCCTTTCTCTCTTACCATACTCAGAGGTTTGGCCCATTGACTGAAATATGTGCAACTTGACTTGTCACAAAATCAATCCCCAATGAGCCACGAGGAGAAGGGATTCCAGATGTTGAAAATATGTGCATTTATAGCAATGCAACTTGAGAGAAGTATTGCTCATGATGGCCCCTGTAAGCTGTGTTCTACGTGGCTGTCTATCCTGCCCCCTTCCAATTATGGCTCTGCTTCCATCTTACTTTCAGCTACGAACTTTCCTGGATTGACTCATCTCTAAAATGATACTGCTCTTATTAGTTCCAGGAGACAGATGATGAAATAGACCTTTTGTTATAGATGCTGAAGGGTGCATGTGCCGTGTCCAACTTGGCATTCTATTGGTGAGTATTAGTGCTTCTGAAAGCTTTGGTCTCAATACCAGTTTGCACTTTTAAAAATTATTGAGAACCTCGAAGACCTTTTTTGGGGGCACATTACATTGATCAATATTTGCCACATTAAAAATTAAGACAGGAACATTTAAAATATTTTTAATTCATTAAAATAGTAATAAATCCATGACTTCTTAATATAAATAAATATTTTAAAATAAGAGTAGTTTTCTAAACATTTTAAAATAAGAGTCTCTAGCGTCAATTGTATCTGTTACACAGCCGATGGCACTCCAGATTACTTCTCTACATTGCCTCCATTTTTCCTCCCCATCCTCCCTTCAGATCCCTTTTTGGTCTTTCCCCCCAAAAGACCAAGGTCTCCCACTGCATCCAGGGCCATTTTCAGGGATCCTGATCTATATCCTGCCACTGGACCAGCATCTTCTCCCTGATGTCATGCTCCTCGCTAAGAATTTAGGACAGACATCAACAACTAGGATAAAATCTTCTTGAGGGCAGAAATTGTGGTTTTTTTGCTTGTATTTTAATTCTCAAAATTTAAAATAGATCTTTTTTTAATTTATTTTTTTAATTTTAGAATTATAAAATTTTTGACAGTATCTATGCATGAGTAATTTTTTTTTATAACATTATCCCTTGTATTCATTTTTCCAAATTATCTCCTCCCTCCCTCTACTCCCTCCCCTTGATGACAGGCAATCCCATACATTTTACATGCATTACAATATAACCTAGATACAATATAAGTATTGGATTCCGAAGGTATAAGAAACCCGGGTAGATAGACAGTAGTGCTAACAATTTTAAATAGTCAGATCTTAAAGAATGCTCTGACATTCTATGTTCTAAGATCCCTTCCCAGCTCTAACATTCTATGTTCTATTTTCATAAGAATACCAAGATATCTATTTATTAAATACTCTTTTCCAACTACACATTTGTGAGGGATCAGATTTTCTTCACATTTGTCAATACATATATAGGTATGCATATATATATATATGTCTGTATATGTATATATACCCACATATAACATGTGTGTATAAATACATAATGTATATATAAAATGTATGTGCATATATACACATGTGTATATATACATATGTGATAGAAATATATACATATATTGTTTACATATACATATATATTGCAACAGATGGCTGAATGCAGAAGTAGATATGTGAATCTAGCTAATTTCAGTCATTTAAGAAGATTTTCAAAAAATATGCTAAAAATGCCATTTTCATTTTTTTGTTTAGAAAAATACTCTTAATATTTATTTATATTAACAAGTCATGGATTTCTTATTATTATTTTAATGAATTAATAAATATTTTAAATGTACTCATCTTAATTTTTATTATGGTAAATATTGATAAATGTACCATGCCAAAAAAGGTCTTTGAAGTTCTCAGTAATTTTTTTTTTCCCTGAGGCTGGGGTTAAGTGACTTGCCCAGGGTCACACAGCCAGGAAGTGTTAAGTGTCTGAGACCAGATTTGAACTCAGGTCCTCCTGACTTCAGGGCTGGAGCTCTACCCACTGCACCAATTAGCTGCCCCTTTCTCAGTAATTTTTAAAAGTGCAAACTGGTGTTGAGATCAGAAGCATGAATGCTCACCAATAAATACCAGGTCTGGACACACACACACAAAGAATTTTTTTTTGACTCCTTCTGTCTAAGTCCCACAAGTCAGAACTTGGCTGCCTAAAAGTCGGCTCTGAGCAGAGCTGGCTGGAAGTTGAATCTTGCTCCAGGGATAAAGAGAGAGAGAAAAACAGTCATGAAATAAATCTACATTGGGGACGTCTCTCAGGTAATAGTGGACATTTAAACAGTGCATTAGCATCATTATCTTATTCTCACAGAGTAGGGAAAGGACTTGCCTACAGCCATCTACTCAACTGAGCTAGGATGAGGGCTTTAGTCTCTCGGCCTCCAGGGGAAACTTGTAGGAGAAAAAATGATTATATTTGATAAATATGTTTCCCTTCCTGATCTCTTAAAGGGACAGGAAAGAAGGACGGAGCAGTTATAGGCAGCCATCAGCTGCTCAGTTTGCAAAGAGACATCGTAAGAAAAATTGCCATTGGAGGCCGGCTGAATCCTCATCTATCTCACAGGAAAAAGCTCTATAAATTAAAAACCCTATAAAAACATCAGCTATTGTTTTATGAGTATATGCAAGTTTAAAATATTATCAGTGCTGCTCATTAGGATATCAAAATAATTAGCAAGCACCTGACACACTCTTCCCATAAGCCTGAATGCTGAGGGATAGCCAGGCTTTCTTCCTACTTCAAACTGGGTCACGACCCAGAAGGCCATCATTTGGCCCCTTTGAGGCTTGGACACCATCAAAAGGTCAGGGCTTTGAGATCCAAAGGGAAAGTTCCAAGTTAGACTTTCAGAACCAAAGAATGTCAAAATGGAAAGGCCCCTTAGAGTGTAGAATGTAGAGTTAAAGGGAATTCGGAGAATGGTTCATGGATATAGAGCTGGGAGAGCCCTAAGAAGCCATCTAGTCCAAATCCCCACCCCGTCTTATAGGAAAGGAAACAGAACCAGAGAAGGTAAGGAACCCAAAAAGTCACCCGTGGGTCCTGCGATCCCATATTTAGAATATTTTCCTACTATACCATTATCAATTTAATCGAGCCTTCTTATTTGCTTGGGGCGGGACGACCAGAGAGGGAAATTATTTTTCCCAAATCATCCTGGCTAATGAGTGGCAGAAGTGGTATTAGTCCTCATGGAAACATTCAGAGATGGGGGTAAGCAATGTTAGATATTGGGGGGAGGCTGCTGTGAATCCGATTTACTCCCATACTGTTTGTACTGTAGAAGGGCTGTGCAGTGGTCCAACCATCCTAGAAAGCCATTGGGAATTACATTTTTGAGTGACTAAAATGTGCCCCCTAGGTCCCCATGCTAGGCATTTATGAAGTCCTATTATGTGCCAGAAGCTGGGCTAAGCCCTTTAAAAATATCTCATTTGATTAAGAAGAAGGCTGACTCCCCATGCATTAGCATAGATACAGTTGTACTTTCTGCAGAAGCAATGATCTGATAACAAAGGGGCTACTCATTAATCAAAGGATATGACTCAGTGTGGTACTTGAATGTAAAGGAATATCCCTGCACTGTGAGAAATAATGACTAGGAAGATTTCTGAGAATCAGGGCGAATTATAAGGACTGATGCAGAGCGGAGAAAGCAGGACCAGGAAAACCTTATAAAGAGTGATGATGGCAATGTAAATTTACAAATAACCAAGAAAGGGAACATTGTAGAAAGGTGAAGCTTGGTCCCCAGAAAAGATTTAAAAATGCATCTTCACCCGTTTGCAGAAGTGGAGGATGATGGGTAAAGAACATATTATATACCATCAGACTGGGATGAAATGATGGCTAATTTTGCTAAACTGTTTTTTTTTTTTCTCTCCTCTTTCTTTTTTCCTACAAGGAATACTTGTATATTTGGGCTTACTACATTCTGTTAACTTTTTATTTCTTCTGGTGTGATTATGGTTTCTATTTTTCCATTTCTTATTAAAAACATTTTACTTAATGTATGAACTTCTATGATTTTTTTTATTATTGATTTTGCCTTAATGATAAGTAAATGACTATTTTTAAGATCTAAAAAATGAGGAATGTTTGAGGGATAGGGGTAAGGGAGAGTTATAACAAAGTTATCATGGAAAATACCAAAATTTTTCAAGGAATATAAAATGTCAGAGCTAAAAGGGACCTCTGATATGATCTAGTCCAACTCATTAATCTGATAAAGAGATTATGTCCAGAGAGACCAAGAGACTTGCCCAAAGTTATATATATAACTAATGACTAGCACAACTAGGGGTAAAGTAAGTCCTGGATTTTCTTATTGAGAATATATAAAATCCTACCAGAGTGGGAGTGGTCTGGGGAGAGGTGAGTTATACACAAGAAAAAAGATACAAATGGGCATTCAGGTAGCAATGAATGGTTCTATCCATATAGACATGGTCCCCATAAAACTTGGGGCAACTCATCTCCCTTCTCTGGGATATAATATCCTCCTTTTAAAAGGGGAATTTGATCTAAGTGATTTTAAAACATCTAATCTGGCTCTACATGAGATGGGACTAGAGGATGGGATGGGAAGGGATAAAATGGGATGAATTGGGGTGAGATGAAAAGGGAAGAATGAGAAGGAATGGGATGGAATGAGGTGAGATGGGATGAGATGGAATGGAATGGGATGCGATAAGATGGGGTGAGGCAGGATGGAATCAGAGGATAGAATAGACTAGAATAGGATGGATGGAATGGATGAAATAATGTGGAATAAGAACCAGACCAGGACAGGTTCTACTTTATTTCTGTCTTTCTATCACCAGCTCAGGCCAGTGCCTAGCACAAAATAAATGTTTAACAAAGGCTTATTGACTACAAATGTATGAATGAAGTGGAACAGTAATAGTTTATCAATAATGATGATGATGATAGTAACATATCATATTCCGGAACATTCCCGAGGTTATTTAAAATTCCCATGTGACATGAGCGCATCTGAGAGAGGGAAAACAGAGAACTCTAAATCCACTATAAAAGCTAACTGAAAGCTCAAATAGAGTCATTCTCCCAGCCTCAGGAACTATTCAGAGGTCAATTTGTTGTCAAAGCTCTCAGGGCTTTCAAAGGCCCGGACTGCCAGCAGCACAATTGCTCATGGCTGGGACGGCCGGCGAGTATTACTGCTTTTATCCAGTCCTCTCACCGAGGTGTCAGAACTCTCATTCTCTGGCAGTCAGGCAGGTCGGCTGCTCTGACCCAATCACGCTACAGTCTGAGACCTGATAAAATCTGACAGGTCCCAAAGGTTACGTAGCTTGGCAACAGAATCCAGGACCCGCGAAAGCCACTTGTAAGCCTCCTCTACCCTCAGTGCTTCCCTGACGGGCCAGTCATGTCAAGTCCAATCTGTCCACGCTCTTCGCTCCTTAGAAACTCCACTGGGCTCAACCTGCAACAGCAGCATCTCCAGCCATGTTCTAGGAGGGAGAAATCCTTGTTGCAGAGCCGCTGACCCATGTGGCTCCACAACAAGCCTCGGACCTGGGTTCAAATGTGACAATCTGACAATCTTTTTTTTGCCTGGGTAAGTTACCTGCTGAGTATCTGCCTGTCATCCATGCAGGATTATTCATAAACTCAGGCACTTAGAGCTAGAAAGGACCTATGGAAGTCTATGTCAACCCTTCTCATCTTGTAGAGGAGGAACCTGAAGGGGTAAGTGACTTGCCCAGAGTCACACAGCTAGCAAGGATCTGAGGTTGGGTTTTATACTCATGTCTTCCATATGCCTGGCCCAGCTCTCCATCCACCACACCATCCAGCTGCCCCTCCACTTTTAAACTTTTAAGAATATTAAAACATATACAAACTAAATTCAAAATAATATTGGTAAGAAGCAGCACCAAGCACTTTCAAGTCTTACAGAAAGAGGGTGTTTTTCTTTAGGACTTTATCAACCTTAAAGTTAAAAAACAAGTCCCCTCTTCCATTATTTTGGGTTTGGGGTTTTGGAAGGTGGGAGTGCAGTAGGTGAAAATTTCTCAAAAAAAGGGGGGAGAATGCGACTATGTACAGTCATTTATTTAAAAATTACCACCCAGGCTTTCCAGTGGAATTGCTGTATGACTTTGTGTAGTGTTTGGGTCTCAGTTTCCTTATTTGCACAATGCAGGGGTTCATAGGAACACAGATTTAGAGTTTGAAAAGACCTGCGTATCTAAGCCAATCCCTTTAAATTTACAGATAAGGAAACTGAGGCTCAGTTCAAACATGGTTCACACATGACAAAGCTGGGATTCAAACCCTAAACTCCAGAGTCAGCTCTTTCCATGGTGCTGTAGCATCTCCTCCATGACCTTCAAAGTCTCCTTCAGATCTTTCCAAATATGGGCTTGAGCTGACCTCGGGCACTGGACTCCTGACTTATGGTGTGATTTCGGACAAGTGACTTTACTTTTCTAAGGTCTTCATGCCCTACCCAGGAATATCGCCTTCAGCCCCCTAAAAGAGCTGTGTCTCGCCTCCCTCCTGCCTGGACGAGGCATGAAGACAAAAAGAATCAGTAAAGTGGTGGGAGCTCCCCTGAAGACAGACATCAGATAAACATTCAGTGTGATATATTAATAGGGGAAGATAGAAAGAGAATGAATTCGCTTCCTCACTATAGTAATTTGCCTGTAAATATTCACACACACCATGCAATTTTCCCTTCCTTTTCCCATTAAGGCTAAATGCATAAACAAACAAGCTGCTAAAGGGATTTCTTTCTCCTGGGCTAAGCACTTCCCTCCCAGAATACCAGGGCAGGCGCCTGCTTAGTCCTATTTTAATTTTGCAGAGATGTGGGACTTTATCTGCCAGGGTAGGGCTTGTCCCCTCTACCTGAGGAGGTCACCACGTAACTCCAACCGAGATATAGACAGAGCTGTGGCCAAACTGAAGTCATCTTCCAACGTGGAGATAATAAGCTTTTTTATAATTAATTAGGCTGGTCCTTGGATGACCAAGCAACTGAGAGAGAGAAAGAATGAGAGAGACAGAAACACAGAGAGACACAGAGAGACACAGAGAAAGACATAGAGAGAGACATAGACAGACAGAGAGAGAGAGAGAGAGAGTGAGAGAGTGAGAGAGTGAGAGAGAGAGAGAGAGAGAGAGAGAGAGAGAGAGAGAGAGAGAGAGAGAGGAGGGAGAGAGATTTGGAAGAACCCCTAAAGATAAAACTAAAGAGAGGAGAAAGTCATTGATTTAGAATTGGGAGAGATGCTAAAATCACTTGGTCCCATTTAATAGAACTGAGGTTAACAGAGGATCACGGACTTAGAGGTGGAAGAAAGTGACCCCCTAAGGTCAACTCATCCAATCTCCTCCTTCCTTTACAGAACAGGAATTGAGGGCCGGAGAAGAGATGGAGGTCTCAAGATTACATCAGTAGTAAGTGGCAGACCCAGAATCTGAACCCAGATGCTCTATCGTCCAATCTGTTGCACCTTCCATATCGCTACATTTTTTAATATTCATCACCTGTTAAATTTGTTTATAAATGATCTTAAAATGGGAGGAGTCTGATTATCCAAAGAGATATAGACACATAGCGGGCATAAATTAACTGGAGCACATTACCAATGATATCTTGGGGGAAAGGTGGGGAGAAAAGACATTAGGAAAGACAGGTATGGCTGCTAAGGAGCAGAAGAAAAGAGCTGGCCAGCTTAAGGGTTTTACACAAGTATCCTCTAAATATCAGAAGATCCAGAGGAAGCCCTCCATCTTACTGGATGGATCCTTTTTATGTAGGAATAATAATAGTAGTAGTAGTTATAGCAATTTAACAGTAACAATCATAGCTAATATATAATGCTTTAAAATTTGCTTTACAAATATAATCTCGCCCAATAAGTAGATGTTTACTATTAGTGCCCATTATCCAGATGAGGAAACTGAGACAGACATGGTAAGTGACTTGCCCAGCTACTCAACATCTGAGGCAGAATTTGAATTAGGGTCTTCCTGGCTCACAGTCCACTGTGCCCCTCGCTATCTACCAGGACATGTCAGGAATGGACTCAGGTGAAAAGGGATGGATAAATCTATACCAAAATCCAGAGATCCCTCTGACCCTCTATAAGAGAGAGGAGCTGAGGGCTGTCAGATGATGAACCCATCAGTGGCCCAATGAGAGGCTGCCTGATCTCCAAAAAGGTCTAAAGGAAATGGCAGTAGAAGAGGAAGTTACATAGATCCTCGTGCAGCTTGTTTGTCCATCAGCCCAGAACCTCCCTCTGTTTGTCCCTTCCATCAGAGAGGGTCCAGAGGTCACGCAAAGATAAGCCTGTGTCTCTGAGTGGAAAAACAAATACCTCCTTGGAAACGCGATCAGCCTGGAGGATGACCTCTGCTTAGGGATGAGACAAGAGGATGAAAAGGAAAGCAGTGAGAGCCTCCCAAGGCCAGCATTCTCAGGAGGCGAGGGCCCACTGAGGCAGAAAGCATGGAAGATGGAGGGGTTAGCCACAGAAAGAAAGACCTGCAGCTTCTGGAGGCTGAGCTCCTTGGGGAGGGATCACATGAAGTTTTCCACAGTGTTCTGACCATTGTGGGCTGCCCCATAAAGACAAAAGTTCCACAGTCTCACTGAAGGAGAGAGGGTCGTCCCCTAGGGAGCAATCATTCACATGGACCCCTGATTTGAGTCCTTTGTCACCCTTCGTCCCCGAAGAGAACCAAAATGACATCCCTTTCACGCACTTGTATAACGTTATTGTTATTACCGTAACTCATTGTTTGTGGCAAAATTTATTTGTCCAAACCCTTTATTTTACAGATAAGGAAATCAGGACCCATATAAAGGGGAAGGGAGCCTTGTCCAGGATCATTCCACTAACATCCTCTAAATATCAGAATAGCCAGAGGAAGCCCTCCATCCCATTGGATGGGTTCTTTCATGGCGGAATAATAATAGTAGTAGTAATTCTGCTCCTGAAGTCAGAAGACCCAGACATTTTCTACCACATGTCATTTAGCTTTCCTCAGTTTTCTCATCTGTAAAATGAGGGATTGGCCTGGATGACCTCTGAGTTCCCTAAGATCTTGCCTTGATACCCATTAGCTGTGTCGCCATAACTGAGCAGCTTGACTTTCTGAGACTCAGTTTCCTCATCATGGATTGATGGATTGGATCACATGCTTTCTAAGCCCCTTCCAAGGCTACGACCCCATGGTAGAAAAACAATTAACAGGCAAATGCTGGAATTTTAATAATGTGCTGCAATAAAAGGCAGGTTGGAGCACTGCCATGGAGAGAATTCTTTCTCAGCTAAGCTTGCACTAAATTCAGTCCCTACCTTAGGAATAGGACATAGCCCAAGGGAAAGTCCCCTGGCTACTGAGTCAGACCTGGGGCCCTCATCCTGTCTTGGCGGCTTACTAACGAGTACCCAACCTTTCTGGTCTCCGTTTCCTCTTCTGGAAATTAAGGATATCAGACCAGACGGATTTCTAACCTCTGGATCTTTCGTCCTATGAAATTCATACAGAAGCTCAGACTTTTGTAGTTGGAAGGGACCTCTCTGTCTCTCTGCGTCTGTCCATCTGTCTCTCCCTTTTTCTCCCCGCCTCCTCCCTCCCTCCTTCCTTCTCTAAACACACTGCATTGGACTAATTAGGGAACAAATCTGATTTTCATCCTTCCCAAACTGCAGAAGGGCTGCTGTGGAGATGTCGTCTCAGTAGGCTTGAAAGGGAAATCTGGTTCGCACCTCATTCACCCCCAGCAGGACCAGTCAAAACAAACGTTCATTTGAGATCTACCAAAAACCAAGGGAACAGTAGTAAGACACAGGATTGGGACTTTGGGGGCAGGACTTCAATTAGAGGAGGACTAAACAAACCGCTGCAGGAGAAGACCACGGAGCCTTCCTGGGCCCTAAGAAACAACCGATATGATGCATCCAGAGAAGCACGGGAAGAATTATGTGAATTGATGCAAAGTAAGCAGTACCAGGAAAATATTACGTATAATAATTATAATATGAGAAAAAAAGGGGCAGAGAAAACCTGAATGCTGTGTAATTATCAATGAACATAATTGAGTGCCTCTATATACCAGCACTATGCTAAACACTAATGATCAAATTTAGTCCATGAAATGAGATGAGACAATGAACCTTTGCCAAAATGGAGAATATGGGTGTGGATTGCTGCCGGTGCCGTCTGTCTGCCTCTCCCTCCCTCCCCAGAGATGGTTCTCTGGATAAGAGACCGGAAGGGATTCATCTGAAAATTCAGGGGTTGTAAAGACAAATGATATCACTAAAATTTACTTTAAAAGAGCCGGGGGCAGTGTTCAAATCAGAATTGATGGTAAGGATGGGAGTGGACACGCAGAGCATCCAGGGATACATAAAGATGTCCAAGAAGGTGTCGTACATCATAAAAAGAATATGGAGTCACAAGCCATTGCTGATGCTTTATCTGTCCCAAGAACCTCTTACACAGGAAGGCAGATCTGTGATCCACCTCCTAGGAGAGCAACTTAAAAACTTGTGAGTAGTGGAGGGGAACCAAGCCTGGTCCCGAGAGAAAGCTTCACCAAGCAGCCCGGAGGTGTCCCCAGTTCCAACTCGGCTGCCTCCCTCAGCTTCCTGACATCCTGGAGTCACTCACATAAGACATGTGAAGTTATGGGAAGGGTTTTTCATTTGATAGTTTAAAGGCAAAAAATATTAGACCGTGTCCAAGCCGATTAAAGGAATGACACTAAGTCTGTCCCCCTGATTGTTTAAATCCAGGATTTCTAGATGATACCGGGGTCTCACAAAATGGGAGCACTCGGAGCCTGCCTCTGGGAGGACTTGAGGATGCCGGTCTTGGGTCCAAAGAGAAAGAGGAGAGGTGGAAAGGTCTACGCTCTGTTTCTATTCCCTCCCATCCCCCAGCCTAACTGCTTGGTTTTTCAAAGTTTAGCTTAAACAGATGTGGCATTCCTCAGAAGCCCCCCGGCGGCCCGCGTTTGAAGTCTGGGGGAAAATCTCAGCTTTGTGAGCTCCATTTCCTACCTAAAAGAATCTCCAGGGAGTCTCTGTAGAAGTAAAAAACAAAACCTTAGGATCCTTATCTCAGGCTATTTATGAGATTTTTAATTAGAATGGTGGCGGCGGCCCCAGACACTCCATCACTGAAAGGGAGGGGAGAAGAAATGGAGAGCTAAGGAGGGAGGGAGGGAAGGAAGAGGGAGGGGAAACTCAGAGATCATGATGGAGCTGAAGTGATATTGAGGGTCACAAGGCAGGAAGGAGTCTTATCTCGGAGTCACTGAGGGCAAGAGACACAGCAGCCTCCTCCGAGGCCCTAGAGTGCTGGCAATGTGATATCATGGGTAGAGCTCTGGACCTGGGATCAGGAAGACCTGTCAAATCTAACCTGAGACGCTTCCTAGCCGTGTGGTCCTGGACAAGTCAATTAACCTCTGTCTGCCTCAGTTTGCTCAGATGCAAAATGGGGATAATAATAGCACCTATCTCCTAGGGGTATCATGAATGAAATGTAAAATGCTTATGACAATGCCCGGTAAGCACTTAAATCCTTCTTTCTTCTTTCCCTTGGGTTGACTTGTTATTATAGAATCACATACTAGTGGTCAAAGATCATTTAGATCTTGGATGCCATATATTCCAACCCTCTCATTTTGCACTTGAAGAAACAGAAATCAGAGAAAAGTGACTTGTCCAGAGTTCAAATCCAGGTCCTCCACCTTCACGTCTGCAGCCTTAACATGGTACCCAACTGGATCCAAAAGTAGCTAGCTCATCCTTTGTGTGGGCAACACTCTGCTCCATCCACACTGCCTCTGTTTCCCCAGCTTCCTTCAAAGCTCAGCTCAAATCCCACCCTTGGCAGGAAGCCTTCCCCAGGCTCCCGGCTGCATTATAATGCCTTTGCCCTTCAGACTCCCTTCTACGCTGCTTGTACCTCATTTTATTCCTAGATATTTCTATGTCATGGCTCCCCATTGGAATGTATGCTCATTGGGGTCTGGTTTTTTTCTTTCTTTGTATCCCTGTTGCCCAGCACAGTTCCCGGTACACATAAATACTTAATGTTTGTTGATTGACTGGTTGACTAAGACCAAAAGATCAGCTTTAGGACACACCTATTTGATAGTAGACACAATGATCTAGATTAGCCTAGAATGCTCTCTCTATTGTATAAATACAAGTTATGAGCTGGGAACAAATAGCCAACCCAGCCCAAAGAGCATCTACTGCAATATTTGCCACATACAGTGCTGGAATCCAATGGCACAGTAGCAAAAAGTAAATTATATCTACCCTTAGGAGCTTAGATCCTATTGAGAAGAATACACATGCAGATATATATATACACACACACACATATATACATATCTGTGTGTAAATGTATTCATATATATGTGTGTAAATATATATATATATATATATATATATATATATATATATATATATATATGTGTGTGTGTGTGTGTGTGTGTGTGTGTGTGACAATTTGAGGAGGACTAGGAGAAAACCAGCAGCTAATGGAAACGGTAAAAACTTTCCTTATGAGGTGACATGTAAGCTGAATCTTGAAGAAAGCAGAAATTCTAAGAGAAGTGTAAAAGGTATGTGTATCAGGCATGAGGGACAGCCCAGGCAAAGGCACAGAGGTAGGAAATAGAATGGACAGAGCTGTAATTAAACCGATGTAACTACAAAAAACACCTCCTTTCAAGGAGGCAGTATGATACAATGGGAAGAATGGTAGATTTGGAGGTTAGAGGACTATGGTGTGAATCCTTGCTTTGAAATTTATGACCTCTGTGACCTTGGTCAAATCTACTGACCACTAAGTGCTCCAGACCTCAGTTGGCTCATCTATAAAATCAGGAGTCTGGATCAGATGACCTTCAGCTTCAGACCTAGGATATTATTATTTATCATTACCATTCTCCCATGACATAGCCTGATGATTGATGCTCGCGGAGGAGAAACTTCTGATTTCAAGGACACAGAAGGATATTTGCTTCTACTTTCTCACCAAATAATGAAAGACGGATGGAGCATTTCTGGGGCGGGGGGGGGGGGGATCCCATCCGCTCACATTCTTATCATGTACAGCTGGAATCTGGCTGTGGGACTGAGCTCTCAGAGTGATTTATTCTTAACGGCATCTTGTACAAATTTAAAGCCTAAGTTAGAGGAGGAAAAAAAAGATAGCTAGGATGGAAAATGTTCAGGAAAAGGCAATAAAGAGGATTAGGATGATGGTAGGACTTACAAATGAGCCAGGGGCCCAGACCAGGGTGAGTCAGGCAGGAGATTTGGCTGAATTATGGAGCAGCATAACAGGTGCCTTATTTTAAAAAACCCTCATACTCCCTGACTGGCTTTGTGACATTGTACCAAGAGCAAGCACGGGAGTCCATAACAAGGGACAGGAAGTCTGCTTTGTTTTTCCCTGCCCTCCAATGGTGTTATTCCAGGACTGCATAGTGCTGTGTTTAGGAGATTCATCAGGGCCGCTGACCTTTGGACAATGTATCTGGAGAGGCAGTCGGGGATAGTGGAAGGAGAGCCACAAGTATAGGGTACCTTTAGGAGAAATTGTTTCCTGGAATATTTGTGATGCAGATTCACTATCATAGACTTGTGTTAGCGGAAGCAGGGAGAACTTAGAACTTAGAACTTGGAATGTTACAGCTGGACCTGGAAACATAAAATTCTAGATCTAGAAGGGACCTTAGAACTTAAAATATAACACAAGAATTGGAAGGGACCTAGGAATTTAAACATGGAATTTTAGAGTTGAGAACATAAAATTCTAAAACCTTACAACTTGACACAGAATATGAGAATTGGAAGGGACCTTAGAATTTAGAATGTCAAAATCGAAGAGAAACTGTCCCTGGATTCCTGTGTGATATAGGCTAGCTTCTTTGAGTCTGGGCTCCGATTTCTATCAGTTATCAGGGTCTGGCTTCCATCTATTCCATTTCCTGACTAGAAGTTCTTTTTCACTTTTCTACCCAGAGCTCTGTTATCTCTGTGCTTGTAACAGCCTTGGCCGATATCCCAGTCACATGCCCATCTGTAACCAAGATTATTGAATTTTAGATTCTTAGGGTAATAGGATCCTAAATCCTCTTACTTTATGGATGAGGAAATTAAGGCACTCTTTGGTTCTAATTCTCATATTCTGTTCTAGATTGTAAGATTTTCTCACTGTATAATTTTAGGTTCTCAAGTTTTTTCCAACTCTAAAATTCCATGTTTAAATTTTAAGGTCCCTTCCAATTTTCATGTTCTGTTCTAGATTGTAAGGACCCTTCTCACTCTAGAATTTTATATGCACAAGTCTTTTCCAACTCTAAAATTCCATGTTTAAATTTTAAGGTCCCTTCCAATTTTCATGTTCTGTTCTAGATTGTAAGGACCCTTCTCACTCTAGAATTTTATATGCACAAGTCTTTTCCAACTCTAAAATTCCATGTTTAAATTTTAAGGTCCTTTCCAATTCTCATATTATATTCCAGGTTCTAAGGTCCCTTTTAGACCTAGAATTTTATGTTTCCCAGTCCAGCTCTAACATTCCATGTTCTAAGTTCTAAGGTCCCTTCTGGTTCCAAAATTCCTTTTCTATACTCCAAGATCCTTTTTGGTTCTAACACTCCCCTTTCTAAGTTTTAAAGATCTCTTCCAGTTCTGACATTATGTGTTCTTAGGCCTTTTCTAGCTCTCATCTTTTACATATTTGAGTCTCTTCCAGCAGCAATACTAGACGTTCCAAGGACCCTTATAGCTCTAACATTGTATGTTCTGTGGTCTCTTTCAGCCCAGATATTTTGTGACTCTAATGTTTAAATTCTACTAGCTTGGGGATATAACTAGCTATAAAGTCCTAGCCTCGGTTGCTGCTTTCCACAAAGGTATGGTGGGAGGACTAAACAGTGACAGGGTCTCATACTGTCCTCTCCCTCGGCCCCATTCTCCTCCCTTCAGCTGGATCAGCCAGCACCTTGCCTGTGAATATTAATAGCTCTCAGACTCCCTGCAGGACAGGACTCCCTGCTTTATCTGTCTGTCCTCCTCTGTAACCTCCCAAAAGCCAGTCTTGGAACTGTCAGATCTCAATAGGAGTGAGATAGGCAAATACTCTGCCAGCAGCTAAAAGCTGGTGGAAGATGATAAAAAAAATAGGCAGCTTAACTTCCCAACTGTCTTTAAACTACTTTTCAGGGAAATAATTAGACTTGGGCACTGCAGGGCTTGGGTTACTTGAATAGTTTCAAAAATGCACTCTTTGTTTAGATCTCCAAAGAAGCACAGGAACAAAAAGACAAAGCTGTATGAATACAGGTGGGCTAAACTGAACGCACAAGTGCTTCTGGGAAGAGTTGAGACATTTGGAAGAAAACGTAATTTAATAAATATGTATTTTGGAGTGTTTACTAAGTACCGGGCATTGTATCAGGCAATGAGAGGGGAAGAGAGAGGAGGGGATGTACAAAAATAAAAAGATTAGCCCCTGCCCTCCAGAGGTTTACAGTAATGAGTTGATAAATAATATGTATACAAGGAAGCAGATACAAAATATCTTCAAGGGAGAGAACTACTGGCCCATTCCCCAAAGAGATCAAACAAAGAAGAAAAGGGACATTCCCAACAGCTCTTTGTTGTCATGGCAAAGAAGTAGAAACTAAAGACCTTCCCATCTACTGCAGGGATGGGTGAACAAGGTATGAGGAAGGATGTTCCCTCCCCAATCCCCCCAACTAAGAGGTAATAGACTTAAGATGATAAATGAGACATATATTTTTTGACACGGCCAATGAAAGAATGTTTTTTTTACTTGAATATGCATATTTGTTGCAAGGGGTTTTTTTATTTGTTAAATTTTTTTTAAAAAGAAAGATGAAAGGAATTTTAAGAGTGGGAAAAATACCAGTGAATAGGAAGGTCAAGAAAGACCTCATGAAATAAGGAAAGAAGGGAAGGAAAGAAGGAAAGAAGGAAAGAAGGAAAGAAGGAAAGAAGGAAAGAAGGAAAGAAGGGAAGGAAGGAAGGAAGGAAGGAAGGAAGGAAGGAAGGAAGGAAGGAAGGAAGGAAGGAAGGAAGGAAGGAAGGAAGGAAGGGAGGAAGGAAGGGAGGGAGGAAGGAAGGAAGGAAGGAAGGAAGGAAGGAAGGAAGGAAGGAAGGAAGGAAGGAAGGAAGGAAGGAAGGAAGGGAGGAAGGGAGGAAGGAAGGAAGGAAGGAAGGAAGGAAGGGAGGGAGGGAGGGAGGGAGGGAGGGAGGAAGGAAGGGAGGGAGGGAGGGAGGAAGGAAGGAAGGAAGGAAGGGACGGAGGGAGGAAGGAAGGAAGGAAGGAAGGAAGGAAGGAAGGAAGGGAGGGAGGGAGGGAGGGAGGGAGGGAGGAAGGGAGGGAGGGAGGGAGGGAGGGAGGGAGGGAGGGAGGGAGGGAGGGAGGGAGGGAGGGAGGGAGGAAGGGAGGAAGGAAGGAAGGAAGGAAGGAAGGAAGGAAGGAAGGAAGGAAGGAAGGAAGGAAGGAAGGAAGGAAGGAAGGAAGGAGGGAGGGAGGGAGGGAGGGAGGGAGGGAGGGAGGGAGGGAGGGAGGGAGGGAGGGAGGGAGGGAGGAAGGAAGGAAGGAAGGAAGGAAGGAAGGAAGGAAGGAAGGAAGGAAGGAAGGAAGGAAGGAAGGGAGGGAGGGAGGGAGGGAGGGAGAGAGGGAGGGAGGGAGGGAGGGAGGGAGGAAGGAAGGAAGGAAGGAAGGAAGGGAGGGAGGAAGGGAGGAAGGAAGGAAGGGAAGGAGGGAGGGAGGGAAGGAAGGGAAGGAAGGAAGGGAGGAAGGGAGGAAGGGAGGAAGGAAGGAAGGAAGGAAGGAAGGAAGGAAGGAAGGAAGGAAGGAAGGAAGGAAGGAAGGAAGGAAGGGAGGGAGGAAGGGAGGGAGGGAGGGAGGAAGGAGGAAGGGAGGGAGGGAGGGAGGGAGGGAGGGAGGGAAGAAGGAAGGAAGGAAGGGAAGAAGGAAGGAAGGAAGGAAGGAAGGAAGGAAGGAAGGAAGGAAGGAAGGAAGGAAGGAAGGAAGGAAGGAAGGAAGGAAGGAAGGAAGGAAGGAAGGAAGGAAGGAAGGAAGGAAGGAAGGGAAGGAAGGAAGGGAAGGAAGGGAAGGAAGGAAGGGAAGGAAGGAAGGAAGGAAGGAAGGAGGGAAGGAAGGAAGGAAGGAAGGAGGGAAGGAAGGAAGGAAGGAAGGAAGGAAGGAAGGAAGGAAGGAAGGAAGGAAGGAAGGAAGGAAGGAAGGAAGGAAGGAAGGAAGGAAGGAAGGAAGGAAGGAAGGAAGGGAGGGAGGGGAGGGAGGGAGGAAGGAAGGAAGGAAGCAGAGACGGGAGGGAGGGGGAGGAAGGGAGGGAATAGAAAGGAAAGGAGAAAAGAAGGGAAGAAAGAATGGCAGAGGCAGGCTGGACGGACCTCTTACTCTGTCTACACCTCCACCTGTGCCAAGCATTGGGCAAAAACAAACAAAACAAAAGAGATTACAAGCTAGTCCTTTGTCCTCAAAGAACTAACTTTTTAATGGGAGGAAGACAACATTCAAAAAGGAACTGAAAGATGGTAGTGGTGGGGGAGGAAGAAAAAATGTGCCCAGCATGAGTACCTGTGGCTGTCTTTAGAAGCATTACGCAGTACACATTCCTTAACACTCAGACCATGTTTTCTCATGTAAATCTGGAGTATTTAACTATTTGGGGGGTTACTGCAGAGTACTCAGCTTCTCTATAAGCTTCAAGGAACCTCTTCCTAAAGAAACAGCTGAATACTCGTATACTTCTGATTTTCTTTATTTCAAGAGTTTTTCTTCCTCTAAGATACTTTGCCTTTCAGCCTAGGTTCTGAAGAAAAATCCCTTGAAGAAAGGTCCAAGGGTCAGACAAGCAAGCAAGCATTTATTAAGCACTTACTATGTACCAGCATTGTGGGTAAAGTGCTGAGAATATGCTGTATGACAGACCATGTCCCCTGCCTTCAGAGAGTTTCTACTTGAATGTATGAGACATTAGAAAACCAATGTCCACAGATAATAGACAATATTTTGGTCGTGTCAGAGGGAAGGAGGGGAAGGGAATGTGGGGAAGGAGACCAGAACAAACCCTCTGGCAAAGGGAAGCTCTCCTGGCTCACTTTAGCTCCTTTCTCAGATTAGGGCATCTCCACGCAGGGACCCCTTGGCTGCTTCCCAAGGGGTAAGGTCAAATGCTATGAAGGGGATTGTGACTACAGGACTGGAAACCCCTGCATTTGCCGGGAGGGAGATACAGATAGTTATCTTAGGGCAAACGCAGAGCAGGGCCCTGCACACCCCCGCCTGTCTCTTGTCTGCTCAGGCCCCTGTCAGCCTTATCTGAGGCCGAGAAGCACTCTGGGAAACAGCAGGTGTCCTGTGCACGCCCCAGCATGTCTCCCCGTGCTCCCATCCGCCCGCCACTGGGCCCCCAAATCACTGACCAGAGCCCAGAGGCACACTCGAGAGCTCGGAGATGAGCCCGCCGGCCGGCAGAGCACAGCTTCCATTGACCCGGCCACAGCTGCAGGGCACCCGCTCACAGGAGACGGCGAGATGCTGCTTTATTTTTTGCCTCTTATTAGGGAGAACACAGATTTCAGAGTCAGATGGGCTGGCCTGGGTTTGAACCTCACTTCTGATAATTAATACATCTATGACTTTAAGCTAGCCCCTTATCTCTCTAAATAAATGAATGGTAAAAGTAAATAAATCAACCAACCAACCAATAAATGAATAAACAAATTAATAGAGTAAAGGAATGAGTAAGTGAATAAATGGATTAATAAAAATAATATGCTTATTACGTGTGGCTAAAAATTTAAAATCAACAACTAACCCTTCCCTCGAGGGAGACGATAAATATAACGGCAGGGAGGGTGTTCTAGTCTGACAAGTTACAGGGTAGAGAACAGACTGGGCCACCCTTTAAGCAGGGGGTCTTAATCTGGGATCCACGATTTTTAAAATATATATTGTGGTAATTGTATTTTAATATGCAATTGGTTTCCTCCATAAGCCTATGGAGGGTTCTAAATGATACAGTAGACTTAAAATCAGAGGGCCCTGAGTCCTAATGCTGACATAGATGTTTGTTAGTTTGGTGGTACTAGGCAAGTCATTGAGCTTTTCTGTGCCTCAGTTTCCTCACCTATAAAATAGGGCTGATAAAAGCACATACCCCAATAAGGTCATTTTGAGTATTAAAATTAGCTAATATCTATAAAGTGCTTCGCAAACTTTGAAGTGTAGGTAAACATTAATTATTACTATCATTGTTATCTTTGTCATTATTATTAGGTATAAATATTTAAGACATTATTCTGAGAGGGGCTCCCTCTGTAGCCTTTTATGACACATAAAAAGGTTGAGAACCCTTCTCAGTAGTTGGGAAAAAGAGAGGATTTGGGAACTCAAAATTTAAAAAGAAAAGAATGCTAAAAATAAATATTTTTTAAGTTGAAATCTGGGATAGCTAGGTGGCGCAGTGGATAAAGCACCAGCCCTGACGTCAGAAGGACCTGAGTTCAAATTTGTTCTCAGACACTTAACACTTCCCGGCTGTGTGACCCTGGGCAAGTCACTTAACCCCAACCTCAGGAAAATTAAATAAATAAAATGAAAATGAAAATGAAAAAAAAATAAATAAAAAGTTGAAACTCTCTATCTTGAAGAAGAATGACAAAGTTGACGGTTCCAGATTTGGAAGGGGGAAGGGCAGTGGGTATGATGTGGAAAACCAAGGAATCTGGTGAGATGGTGATGGAGAGAAGGAAATCACAGCTGGAGACAGTTCTATAAGTCCTGGCTGACTAAAACAACTGGCAGTCAGCAATCACTCCTCTGGTTGGGCTTTCTGGACATCAAATCACAGTTTCTCATCTCTAAATGGGGAGGTTGGATGGGTTGACCCCTGAGATACAGCTTTAATTCTGGGATCCTGTGATTCTGGGGAACAACAGCCATAGACCCATTTTGCAAAAAGTAAACTGAGGCAAACAGGGTTAAATGAGAGGCTGGATTTGAATTCAGGTCTTCCTGTCTTCATGTTCAATGCTATATCCACTGCAAAGCCTTTTCTGTCATCTCTATACAAGGCCTTTTCTGATCCTTTCCAGTCATTAATGCCCTCAAGCCCACAAGTTCCTATCCTCTATTCCTCTGTATTTAGTCTCTATGTTTTTGCATTCACTTATCTGTGTGCAAGCCATTTCTCCCTGGTAAAATATGTCTGACACATTTCTGATTTATTATTAATTGTTTTTGTCGAGTCAGATGTCAAGAGCACAGGAAACTCCTGCCAATTCAGAGCAACTTGCGGTATTACAGAATCACCAACAACGAGGGGCTCCCTGCGTGCTGCCACGATGGGCCCACAGACCAAAACTACGAGCGGGGGGTTCAGTTACCAAGGTCGAGAGGAAGAGGGAAAAGTAGTCATCCCCCAGTCACATCTGGGGTGAACCAAACTCCCCCATCCTCTCTGATGGGAGCTCAAGTGAGAGCACATCCTCCCACTCAGAATAACAAGTGGCCTTCATAGGGCATTTAAAAATTGGCACTTAGTCCTTCCCAGTCATTACTTCATTTGAGGGAGGTTCTGGAAGGAGTATCATTATCCCCATTTTGAAAATGAGGAAAAAGAAGTTCACCGCGGTTAAGGGTTTTGCCAAGGTCACTACTAAGGGGGAAGGGTAGGATCTAAATCCAGGTTATTCTGACTCAAAGTCATCAATCTGTTATTTACTATATATGCTGCTTCTCTCATAGAAAATAGGAAAATATCATCCCCCACCTTCCCCGGCTGTTCCCCGAGTCTTTGTTCCCCAGAAATGGAAGTTTCCTGAGAGGAGTCAATCTTTTTGAGAGTCCTAAAATTAATCGATCACATATTGTAAGGCCCATTGAGAGGTCCAGTTCTCAAAAGAGAGAACTTCCTCCATTTGGGTCCCCATCCCAACAAAGGACCAAGGAATCAAATCTTCAGCCTGTTTTGGGGGGCAGCAACAGGGAGATACCACGTCACGGACACAGGGAAGTCACAGCAGAGACTGCCGTCTCTCCCTCGTGGTCTCCAGGCAAGAAATGAGATTCAAGCAAATAAACTCATCTCCGACCAACCTTGTTCAGCTCCAGGAACGCTTCTCAGACTCGGCTCCTAGGATGCTGGAGTCTCAGCTCCTCCTCCAAAGATCCCTGATCCTTTCTTTATCTCGGGCTCCAAGATAAGCTCTGCAGGGGAAAATGACCAGAGAGGGGGACAAAAGAAAATAAAGATTAGAGGAGAATTCACATTCCTGCAGGGGCTTAAGTGGGGAGGCAGTGAACCCAGGAGACTTCAAAGGGCACTGGATTTGGCCCAGAAGACTCGGGTATGATACCTGCTATTTCTGTGACCCTTGGAGGATCTGGAACTCAATTTCCTCATCCCCACCCTCCTCCATCACAAATTTCATTAAGGCAAGGGTAGAAATAATAATAATAATATTCCATGCTGATCAGCATTTTAGAAATAGTCTTAGAGAGTTGCCAAAACATTAAGGAGCTAAGCAATTTGTCCATAGTCACACAACCAATATGTGTCAAAGGCAGAATCTCAGCACAAATCCTCCTGTCTCTGAAGTTAGCTTTCTCTTCTTTAAGCTTTGCTACTTCTCAAGAAAATTCTCTAACAATTATAATTATTTTATATTTTATTATATATTTAATATATTATATCATCATATTTAATTATGTACATTTTATAATTATAGTTAATAAATATGTTACTATATATAATTTTATGTAGCATGATATAATGATTGAAACATTTTCTCATTTGATCATCACAATAATCCAATGAGGTCAGTTGTTATGACTATTTCCACTTTGCAAGTGGGGAAACTGAGGAAGATGAAGTGGAAGACAAGTGGGAAAACCAGGTCTTCCAGACTCCGAGTGCAAAGTGTACTGCTCAGCAAACCTATCTCTGCTCCTACCCAACCAGTGCTCCAAATACCACCGACGTTTAATAAACATTTCTTGGAGGCTGTCAAATAAAGAATGATCTCTGAGGATCCTTCCATTCTAACCTGCAGGTTCCCATGATGTTTTTTCCTTACCCTGTCCATAAACCCAAAGGCAACAGTGAAAGAGAGTCTCGATCACCCCAGTTATAAAACAGAGAAAAGTTAATGAATGAAAGACTGAAAACCAGAATCGGCGGCTCCAACTCAGCCATGGCAAGAGCGCAGAGCTCAGAACCCAAACTGTGTGTGTCTCCCACTCCCATCCTCCCCCACTCCTTTCCCTCCTCCTCAGGTTGACAGACCTAAGCAAAGTAAACACCAGTTTGTCAGAGCCAGTCCAGCCTCCAAAAAGGGCTGAGATCCAGGCTGCTGGGAAACCGAAACACTCTCTCTGCTCCCATTCTTTGTGAACGGATTCTGCTGAAACCCAATTCCCGAAGAGAAAATGCCTGCAGAAACCACTGGAGCCAGCCAAAGACCCATATTTACAGGGATGTCTCCCTTCTCCCAACTCTGACAGCAACTGGAGTCTCTCGTGTGACTGGGGCCAGATGTAGAGAGGATCCTATTATTCCATGGGATTTAGTCCTCTTTCCTAAGAGTGTAAGCTCCCTGAGAGCAAGGAACCACTGCAAGGAACAGAATGGTCTGTTGCTTTTACATCCCCTCCCCATAGTCTTAGCCTAGGACACACAATGAGCGCCAGATGATTTATCTAGCTTTGGATTTTTTCTTTCCACTTTGGAGGATAACATGAAATTTAATCAGTGGAATACTGGTAAATGTTTACCACCACTTCTTCCAGAGAAAAATGTAAGACAGACATGCTTTTAAATTTATTGACAGTTTCTCCATTACTTTCTTAAGTCTCAACTATTAACCAAAAGATAGCTCAAGCCTTGATTTGTAATCATTGCCAATTTAGAAGGTGAAAATTTAACAGTTTAAAATTTTAAGGTTTAAAATTTAACAGCTGGTTATCCTGGTTTTACTCCTCACTCCCGTGAAAAGAAATCTAATTCTGGAGGTAGTTGTCCTGGGTTCAAATTCTGATTCTGATACTAGCTGTGAGACCCTGGGTCAGGCATTTTCCTTCTTAGGATCTCAGTTTTCTTACATCACACTAGATGGGCACTAAAGTCTCCTGCATTTCTAAGTCTGTGGTTCTAAGACATCCCTTCTCCAAAGTTTCATGGGAGTTGTGGGAGCTCTGGTGACAGACCACAAACTATAACAGATATTCCCAAGCTGGAAAGGCTTTGGCTATGGGTCTAGTGAGGAACTAAAAGATGGATGGACTCCATGTCTGTTGTCTAGTCCAGTTTAGTTCAGCGAGATTGAGTACTAGGTTAGCTCTGTTAGGTTATAGAAACCCTTAAGATCCATCATAGAATCACAGATCAGCTGATTTTTTGTGCAGCAATCAGGATTAAGTGATTTGCCCAGGGTCACACAGTTAGGAAGTTCAGGTATCTGAGGTCACATTTGAATTCAGACCCTCCTGACTCCATGGCTGGTGCTCTATCCACCCTGGCACCTAGCTTCCCCAGGATCACAGATTTAGAAATAGAAGAGATCTTAGAAGTCATCTAGACCTTCGTTTTTCAGACAAGGAAACTACTTGGAGGAGGGTGACTTTTTGAGGTCACCATAAAAATCTGAACTCAGGTCCTCCAAATGAATGTTCATTCCCTGAACCATGCTTCCCGGTCAATAATTTATAGAGTAGAGTCTCTTTAAATGTGTAATTTGTAAAGAGCTTTGTAGACCTTAAAACACTATATAAATGCCAGTTACCATCATTATGATTCTCAGTCCTCTCCGGGCTGCACTCAGCATTTTCCCTCCCACATCCCAGAAACCTCTTTATCCCGAAAACTCCTCTAACCATCGGAAGGACATTCCACCCTGTGGCCTTTCCCTCTGACTAGATGTCTCTTCCCAGAACTTCCATTTAAGGAGGGTCTCCAGGTCTTTATTATTATTGTTCAGTCACTTTTCATCTGTCTCTGATTTGGGGATTTTCTTGGTAGAGATACTAGAGTGGTTTGCCATTTCCTTCTCCAGCTCATTTTACAGATGAGGAAACTGAGGCACACAGAGTTAAGTGATATGCTCGGGGCAACCGATTCATGTCTGATGCTGAATTTGAATGCAGCTCTTCCTGACTCCAGTCCCAGTGTTCCACCTCGCTGTCTCGTCTCTATTAGAATCCTGGACAAAAGAACCAGTCGGAACCATCCCCACCCAGAGCTGAATTCAGTGACTTCATCGGGGGAGCATCCCTGAATGTCATTTGGTCACCATGCTGAAGGATAAAGTCCCCCGGGGCACTCGAAATCTGTTTCACCTCCATGTTCTCGCTTCGCTGCCCTGGGCAAATGTTTCATTTCCCCCTGAGCTTTCCCCTGGCCTCCCTCGGGCACGCCTCAGGTGTCTGATTCACCTGTTCCCAAAGTATGTTCTGTCACTTGGAACTGAGAAGGTTTTATAAGCCCAGGGAGGACACATGATGAGTATTAATGGCAGCTGTGCCCGTCAGACCTCAGAGCCTGAAGCATCCTATATTAGAGCCATTACAGGGAAGCGGGGGGCTGGGGAAATGGAAGGAAGAGCCCACAGTGATTCCGGGCAGGGCCTGCCAGGGCCTTGTCGGGAACCAAATGACTTTCCTTTGATGATTCTCCCGAGCTTTCGCCCTTGTGGGTCGCAAGCTGCTTTGTGTCTTGGGAAGAATGATCCTGTCCCACTGTCACACAAGAGGAGATTAAGTTATTACCAAGCAGCTAGGAGTAGCAGAGTACAACTCGAGCCCTAATTCCCATTTAGTCACATCTGAGTGACATGAGGAAGGACAGCTGGGTCAGAATTGCCCTTAGCTCTGCAGGAAGGGTCACGTCGCTGATGTCCGAACATTAAGCACGTATCAGGTGTGAAATGGCTATGGGAGACCCTTGGGGTTTGGAGGGGGGAGAATTAAGGAAAGCTAAGATGGGGAAGACGGGGAAGAGGGCACAATGCCAGAGATAAAGTCTGAGGTTTGGATGGGCAAGGGGCAGCTAGCTGTGGTCTCTGCATGGACAAGGGCGGGATTCCCAAGCAATCAGACAAACCTGGTAGGGACAGTTGGCAAAGGTGTCAGTAACATGGCACAGAACCCAAAGCATTGCCACTCTGAGAGGAGGATCGGATCTAGAGTAATCTTCAGGTAAATGTCTCCACAGTCCCAGCACGGGCTCTGGAAGCTAAAACCACGATGAGCTAACATTCTGTTATTGGGACCTTACATTTCCAATCTATGCCATCTATGGGCATGGAGAAAACACGGACGAGAAGATGAGGAGATGCGTTCCTCACCATCCAAGGGAAGACCCCTCAGTGAGCTCCCAGATCAACCCAAAGGCAAGTGGGCCGGGCTGGACTAGGCTGCTGCAGCACAGACAGGTGGGAGAAGACTTTATAACCATCTGATGGTCCCCTAGGAAGCCGTCCTCCAATGATTAGTACAAACGCCATATGCAAAAATAGGCAATAGTAACCATTGGTTCTGCCTTCTAAAAGACAAGAAGACACCCCCTAGGCAGAAGCAAATGGGCCTTTAAATGGAAAGGGCCAGGTTCGAGACGGGGGGGACACATGAGCTACATCCATCGGTTCAGAGGGATACAGAGGTTTTCAAAACAATGGTTCCCATCCTGATAGTCACCACTGTTGGGGAATCCTGGAGCCCCAAGAGGCAGTGAGTAGCAGTAGAAAGAGAACTGGGTTCAAATCACAGCTTGGACATATGAACCTGGGAAAACCATCCCACATCTGTGGACCTCAGTTTCCTCAATTTCAAAACAAAGAGGATTATGCTAGAAGGTCCCTAAGATCCCTTCCAGCTGTGATATTACATTATTTTTTTGTCCTAGAGTTCTTTCTATCTCTGACGTCTTATTGCTAAGATAATTCTAATCATTCAATAAAGATATACATATATAGATACATCTATATTATATATATACACATATGACAAAATTTTGTATATATGCACATGTGAATGTCTCTGTCTCTATAGAGCAATCTAGTTAGATATAGACATGCATAATGTATAAATGTACATATAGAAACATAGATAGATAGATAGATATACATAAATATGGATAAACATATAAGGATGGATATAGACATAGATGATAGATACAGATGTAGACAGTGATATCGATATAGGAATGATTGTTGAGTAGTTACAGTAGTGTCTGACCCTTAATGATCCCATTTGAAGTTTTCAGAGATGCTAGAGTAGTTGGCCATTCCCTTCTCCAGCTCACTTTACAGATGAGGAAATTAGGCAATCAGGGTTAGGTGACTTGCCCAGGGTCACACAGCTAGTAAGTGTCTGAGGCTGGATGTATCTGACTCCAGCACTCTGCCCACTGCACCACCTAAATGTCCAGGTGAGCGAGGGAGCACTAAAAAACTTTGTCTATTGACAGCACTTAGAATTGTAAGATTTCGACGAGATCTTAGAAAAGATTCTCCTCCCTGCCTCATGGCTCCTTTTGTTCTGCCTTTCCCCACTGACTTCCCCAGCTCCTCCTTCAGTGATTTCACTCTGAGCCTAGTCATCAGTCTGAGGCACTCAGTCTGGGAAGAGATGGCAGAGAACTGGAAAGCCTCTCGAGTCCTCCAGGGCCCCGGGCCACTGTGCCCTTCCAGTGGGCACCAGAAGGTGCTCCGACGCCCACCAGGGTGGAGGGATGGAACATTCTGCGTTCTGAGCCTGGAAAAGAAGGCTGTACCTGGCATTTTGTTCGTGTGTTTTGTTTTTTAATTATTCATGCAGGAGGAAAGCAGGGGTAGGGAAGGAGCCAGGGCAGGGTCCCTGCCACATTCTGCAACTCAAACAATGCCAGGGGCCTCGTTTTCTGGAGTTGCCTCGGCAGCCTTCCCTTCCATCTCAACACCTGCACTTGTCTCACAGAGGGAATCAGCCTTCCCACAGGCCTGCTGTCAATCAGCCCCTCTACTGAACTCTGTTACCATAACAAGTCTGGAAATCCACTGCTCTCTGATCAGCCTGGTAATTATGCCTCCCAGGGTCACGGAAGAGTCTGCGCCAGGGAGATGTGATTTCCTCAGAAATGTTTTGATTTATTTTAACTTTTGTGTTTTTCGTGTCTAATTGGTGTGCGGTACTGCCCGGTCAGTGAGTGGTGCAAATGGGAGATCTGGGCGGAGAGCACCTACCTGTGTCTCCCCCCCACACCCCCAGCAGGTAGAAATGGGAGATCCAGGTGGAGAGCTACATCCCCCTCAAACAGGTAGAAATGGGAAATCTGGGCAAGAGCACCTATCTGTGTCTCCCTCGAGCAGGTATATATTGCAGACAAGGCTATCCTGGACAGGAAGCCTGCAGAGGCTGGTCTACATCACCAGGACAGGGGCCAGTAGAGGGGAGAAAGAATCAAGGTACAAGGAAAGGAAAACCAGTCATTTAGCTCCATTGCAATGATTTGAATGGAGAGAGTTTGAGAAGGCAGCCTTGACTTTTGGTGTCGGGAGTCTGGAGATCGTATTCATACAATCATGGCCTTGCGATGCCCCAAATGCTGCAACTCTCTGATCCTCAGATCCACGGCCTTACAAAGGGGCATAATATTATTATCCAAGGGACAGAGTGTTAGATTTCACAGCCCAAAGTCCTGAATTTCAGTCCCCCCTTTCATATCCATATTAATTGTATGACCAAAATCCAATTACTGTATCTTACTAGGACTCAGTTTCCTCACCTGTAAAATTAAGGGACAGAAAGTCAAGTTCGATGAACTCTAAATCAATGGTCCCATGGCCCAAAAGCTTTAAGAATGTAAAAATACATGTATAATCATATGAAGGGAAGGAAACAAGCATTTATTAAATGCCTACTGTATGCCAGATATTACGCTAAGTACTTAAAATATCATATTTGATCTCCATCTGAGAGGTAGATGCTATTATGGTCCTCACTTTACAAATGAGAAAACTGAGACAAGTAGGAGTTACTATATGACTCGCCTAGCTACTAAGTGTCTGAGACCAAATTGATCTTAAGCCCAGCACTCTCCATTGCACCTCCTAGGCACCTTTCACTAATGTGCTAGGAAATAAAGCAAAAGGAGTACTAGATTTGGAATCGGGAAGAAGGAAGAGTTGGATTCCCATTCTAATTTTTACACTTATTGGCTGTGTGATGATGGGCAAATTTCTTCATCTCTCTGCACCATTCGATGTCTCAATAACCAAAAATAAGGGAGTTGGATGAGACGGCCTCTGAGGTCCAAGTCTACAATCCTATGAACCTGTGCCCCCAAGTGGGACGCACAGTGGAAAAAGCTCTGGGCCTGGGTTCAAATCCTAACTCCACAACAGCAGCTTTGACCCAATGGACAAGCCAATGACTCTCTTCAAACCTTCGTTCACTTATATGTAAAATAACGGTCATTATACATATTTTCAATATCCATCTCACAGGATTGGGGGCAGGGGGGAGAGTTGACTTCAAATCTTAAAAAGACCCAAAGCCCAAGAGACCGCTAATACACTGGAGGACCGAACCAAAATGCTGACAGATTAGGGCACTGGGCTGAATCCAATAATAATCCATTTGATGGGAATAAGTGTAAAACCTTCCCCTTGGATTTAACAAATAAACTCATAAATACAAGATTGTGGCAGTTGGGGAGAAGAGGACATATGCATACAACTAAACTGTTTGACAGCCAATAGATCGACAGACAGACAGAGATATATATGTATATAGGTATGGATAGATTATTTATTTAAAATTTATTATTATAATTACTGGCCCCAGAGAGACTGCTAATACACTGGAGGACAGAGTCAAGATACTGACAGATTAGGGCTCTGGGCTGAATCTAATAATAATCCACTTAATAGGAATAAATGTAAAGTCTTCCCCTTGGATTTAACAAATAAACTCATAAATATAAGATGGTGACAATGAGTGGGGGAAGAGGAGATAAGCATATAACTAAACTCTCTGATCTGACAGCCAATAGATAGCTATAGATATGCATATATGTATTATTTAAAATTTATTATTATAATTACTGGACCCAAGAGCCCAAACTAGAACTACAATAGTTTCAAAGGGACAGATGTAGACTTGACTCCCAACCAATGCAAGTCTTCCCAAAGTGGATCAAACTGCCTAAGGTGGTTGTGAGTGCTCCTGGGGCAGAAGCAAGATCATCAGTGGCCAGGTCTGGCGGAAAGGACATTTTAAAGCATGGGTTGAGTGTGGAAGGTGCGGCGGTGGGGGGAGCTTCCTTAGATGGTCTCTGGATCCTCTTGCCACTTAGATTTAGGGAAAATACTTTTATAAACCTTTAAGGATGACTCAGCCCCCCTAGTCTCCCAGCACTGCCCTTGCCCAATCTTCCTTGATCTTAGTTTTCAGAAACACGAGTTCTGTCCCTAAAAGAAGGACAGGTTTTGAGCCCTGACCTTGAGGACCAGAGTTAGTCTGATTACCCACAGAGGTGCCATGTCCTCTGAGTAATGATGCTATATGGTAAGAGAGTCACCTGCAAGCTTTCTCTCTCGTGCCCTCCCTCCAGGAAAGAAGTCAAGTCAACTGGAGCTTCATGAGGCTTTTTCCACCTCCAAAGAATCTGCCCATAAAGTTCAGTGTAAGCCTTAAATAACACCATGGCTGCGAGCCTAGCTCTTCCACCGGGCCTTGTGGGATTCCTGTTGAAACTTGAAATTGCCCATGATTACCGATAAGTACGATAATGTCTGGATCCCGTGCTACTATGCAGGGAGGGTTAATGAAGGACGATAACCAGGGCTTTGAGTGGCATATTAGAAGGGGGATGCACTTTGCTCTTTCTCCAAAAAGAAGAAAAATCCCCTAAACATTCAATTTGAAGGTTCTCCACTTTACTGATGAATGCAACAAAATAGGGGGGATGAGACCGAGCCACAATTTGTTTTATTCAGTTTCTTCCACCCCCAGCATCTATACAGAACAGGGCCATATAATGCTATAAGAGACTGTGCTGGTGGAAGTATACTCCTTGGCAAGCAAATGATCCTTCCTTTCACTTCTCTATAGAACAGAGAAATGGCTTCCTTCCCCAGCTCATGGGGCCCCAAAGAGAAGGACTGTCAGTCAGACAAGTCCTAGAAGGAGAATGTGATGAAAAGTGTGCTGGATTTAGAGGCTGAGGACATGGGTTCAAATCAGAACTCTCTACTCTTACTATATGTGTATATATATATGCATACATATAGTAAGTGCAGAGATAGATGTGTATATACATATACAAATATATATATATATATAGTAAGTGCTAATATAGATTTATATATAGTAAATGCAGAAATATGTGTATATACATTTATATTTATATATATAGTAAGTGGTGATATTTGTGTGTATACAGTTTATATATATAGTAAGTGCTAATATAGGTATGTATATATATATATATTTTATATAGTAAGTACAGAGATATGTTATATACATATATATTTATATGTTTATGTATATCCTAAGTGCTGATATATATGTATATATATATATATATATATATATATATATATATATATATATATATATATATATATATATATATATATATATATATATATATAGTAAGTGCTAATATAGGTGTGTATATATATTTATATATAGTAAATGCAGAAATACGTGTATATACATTTATATTTATATATAGTAAGTGGTGATATTTGTGTGTATACAATTTATATGTATAGTAAGTGCTGATATATATGTGTATATATATATATTTATATATATAGTAAGTGCTAATATAGGTGTGTATATATACATTTATATATAGTAAATGCAGAAATATGTGTATGTACATTTACATTTATATGTATAATAAGTGGTGATATTTGTGTGTATACAATTTATATGTATAGTAAGTGCAGAGATATGTGTATATGCATATATATATATATATATATTTTATATAGTAAGTACAGAGATATGTTATATACATATATATTTATATGTTTATGTATATCCTAAGTGCTGATATATATGTATATATATATATATATATATAGTAAGTGCTAATATAGGTGTGTATATATATTTATATATAGTAAATGCAGAAATACGTGTATATACATTTATATTTATATATAGTAAGTGGTGATATTTGTGTGTATACAATTTATATGTATAGTAAGTGCTGATATATATGTGTATATATATATATATTTATATATATAGTAAGTGCTAATATAGGTGTGTATATATACATTTATATATAGTAAATGCAGAAATATGTGTATGTACATTTACATTTATATGTATAATAAGTGGTGATATTTGTGTGTATACAATTTATATGTATAGTAAGTGCAGAGATATGTGTATATGCATATATATATATATATATATATATAGTAAGTGCAGATATATGGGTGTGCACATATGTATATATATGGTAACTGCAGAGATATATGTATGTATACATATATATTTATATACATATTAAGTGCTGATATGTATGTATATATATATATTATATATATACGTATATATAGTAAGTACAGAGATACGTGTATATACATATATATTCATATATATAGTAAGAGCAAAGATATGTGTGTATTCTCATATATGTGTTTTATATATATATATGTAGTAAGTGCACAGTCCTCACACACACACACACACACACACACACACACCCCTTCACGTGTGTATAATCTTGAGCACATTACAGAATCTTTCGGAGAATGTTTTGTTGACTGTGAAGTGAGAAGGGCCTGGCTTCTCATTCTCATGACTGTTTCTCAGTAAAAGCTTAATATATGTCTGTTGAATAAAATAAAATGAAGCAGAAATCAGTCTGGAGGCTGAAAAGCTGAGCAATGATATACAAGCAAAGGAATAAACTGTTATAAAGATGAAATCCGATAACATGAAATGCACTTTGTAAAACTCAGAGTGCTGTTATTATTATCCTTATCATCATAATCATTATCTATCTGCTCTTCCTTTAATAGAGATGCCTTCTAGGTATTTTAAATAGAATGTGAGGCATTAAGAATTAGACAGGGGAGATAAATAAATATAGGTCACGTGGTGTTTGTCCTTAAGGGGCTTGCAATCAACTTGAAAAGACAAAACACAAGAAGAAACAAACAGCAGAAGTAGTTGTAAATTAAGTTAATTGTGTATGTCCATCAATTGGAGGATGACTGAGTGGGTTGTGGTATATGATTGTGGTTGAATAGCATCACGCTATAAGACTAAGGAACAAATGCCACATTTGAACATGAACCCGGTAGGGCAGACGCTATATGGAAAATGTGTCTCTTCAAAGACTTAAGGTGTGAGTGGAACAATGAGTTGGAAGTGGGCAGTGTTTAGACTTCTGCTCTTGAAATATCTTCAAAATAAATGTTCCTTTGTAAAAGCTAAAAAAAGAAAAAGAAAAAAAAAAAAAAAAAGAAATGAGGAGCAAGATGATCTCGGAAAAACCTGGGAAGATTTTTATGAACCAATGCAGAGTGAAGTGAACAGAAGCAGGAGAACACTGTACATAATAATGGCAATATTATAAGGATCATCAATTGTGAAACATGAGATCAATACAATGATCCAAGACAGTCCCAAAATGCTAATGATGAAAAGGCAGCACAGAGAATTAAGTGCTAGCCCTGGGGTCAGCAACACCTGAATTCAAATCCAGTCTCAGACACTTCCTAACTGTATGACCCTGGGTAAGTCACTTCACCCTGTTTGCCTCAATTCCTCATCTGTAAAATGAGCTGGAGAAGGAAATGGAAAATCATTGTCTCCAAAGTCTTTGCCAAGAAAATCTACAAATGCATTCGTGAAGAGTGGGACACGACTGAAATGACTAAACAACAATGATGAAAAATGCTATCCACCTCCAGAGAGGGAACCAATTGATTCTGAGGGTATATTGAAGCATCCTTTTTTTAAACTTTCTTATTGTTTCTTGCTTTTTTTATTTTTTGCAATATGGCTAAAATGAAAGTATATTTTGGCTGATTTCACATGTATAATTGATATCATATTGTTTGGCTTCTCCCCCCTCTCAGTAGATGAAGGATTGAGTGGGAGGGAGGAAGAGAATTTGGAACTCAAAAGTTTGTTTTCTTTTAGTTGATATTAAAAATAAATGTATTTTAAAAGTGTTAATCATATGGTACAGACAGAATCAAATAAAATAGAATGGGAGGAACATGGGAATTGGAGCCTGGGTTTCATTTCTGACTCTGCTGTTTACAACCCGAGTGACCTCAAGAATATAACTTTTCTCTCAGCCTCTCTTTTGCATCTAGAAAATGAGAGGATTGGATTAAATAGCATTTGAGATCCACATGCCTTTGCCTCATTTATAAAATGCCTAATCCCTCTTCCAGGTGACAGCTTGTCAAAAATTTGAATGCAGCTATCTTGGCTCTCCAGTGTTCCCTTCTCAGGGCTTAATGCCCCCAGTTCCTTAAATAAATTCTATGACACGTTCTTCAGTTTCTTTCATCATCCTAATTGTCCTCCTTTGGATACTGTACAATTTGGACTCAATACTCCGTATTTGCTCAAACCAGGGCAGAACTGGCACTTAATATTTCTACGACCTGAGGGAGGTCATCCCTGTGCCTTCAAGCTCCTCATCTATAAAAGAAGAGGTTTGGACTAGACCAGGGCTTCTTAAACTGCTTCCACTTATGATCCCTTTTTGCCTAAGAAAATTTTGCATGACTCTGGGTATATAGGTATATAAAATAGATATACAAATTTTTACTGATAATAAATTTACATTTATTGATATTAAATCATACTTTCATGGCTCCCACATTCAGTTGCAAGACCTCATATGGGGTTACAAACCATAATTTAAGAAACAGGGAATGCCTTCTTTTTACAGATGAAGAAACAAAGACATGTGGTTTCCTACCTAAAAATATAATAATTCTTTGAGGGTAGATTTTTTTCTTTCTTTCTACTATCAGCACACAACAGTGTCTGCCACATAGGAAGCACTTAACAAAGGTGCACTGAGTGACCATGATTGGACTCATCCTCCATTCTTTCTTCTCTCTCACATCTTAGTTCAACATCCAAAGCTTCTCTCATTTCTATCACCCCATCATCATTCACAGATCTCCTATTCAAGTTCCAGTTCTCATCAGTCACTGAGCATATATTGACCACCTATAATGTGTCTACTAGGTACCAGGGATACAAAAAAAGGGAAAAAGGGAAAAAAAGAGCCCCTGCTCATCAGGAATTCACAGTCTATGGGAGTGTGAGAGTGGGGAGAACATGCAAACCCTTATGGACAAACAAAAAATATATAGAATTAGCTGGAGAAAATCAACAGCAGAGAATCCCAGCACTAGCATTAAGGGGCATCAAGAAAGGCTGCTTGAAGAAGGTAAGAGTTTAGTGGAGACTTAAAGCAATCCAGGAAGCTAGGAGAAGGATGAGGGTTCCAAGATTGGGCAACATCCAGTGGAAACGCTCAGAATCATGGGTGAGTTGACCAAAGAATAGCCAGAAAAGGAGGCCAGAATCACTGGATCAGAACATATACAAAGGTAAGAAGGGAAAGATTGTAAAGGGCTTAAATTATTTTGAATATATTCTCAATTTTCCATCTTGTCTCCCCTAGGTTTACTCCTAGAGTGCAGGGGTTATTGTATTCAACCGCCTGGCATACTTATGGTGTTTAATAAATGCCTGTTGATTAACTCTCCATAATATTAGATTATAATTCAGCAAAGATGAAAGATTTAGTTCTGGGAAAAGGCCAGAGAGAGGGATGTTGGTTCCTTAGTGTTCTGGAGCTTAGAGACAAAGCCTCTCAGGGAATCCAACACACACTGTGTGAGTGGACGAGACTGAGAAATGAGCAAAATATGTACAGAGGATATTATGCCTTGAGGGGTAACTTTATTAAAAAACCATGTGATGGCAAATGGAACTGTTTTCAAATAGACCACCCTGAAGCTAGTACAAAAGCCCCTGGCAGGAAAATCCAAGACAGAAACTTATCAAAGTACTACTTTCCCCAAGAAGTCAGAAGGCTCCAACTAGTTCCCGGCTTTAGTCCAAGTTCTCCAAAGCTCCCCTAGCTCCCCTTAAAGCCCAGTTCAGGTATTTGCTCCCAGAAGTCTTTCTGATCCCTCTAAAAAAATAATTTTTTCTCAAAATAATTTGTGTAACTTGGTATACACTTTATGTATAAATAAAATACACACACATATATTTCTCTTGATAGAATAGAACTTCTTTGAGGACAGGGAAATGCTTCTTTTTTTCTTCTTTGTATTCTGAGTATCAGGACAATGTTTCGTCGATAAAATAAACTGAATTTTCAAGGCTCCTAATCTGGATTCTAAAGCCCACCGTCTGGAGGAGTATCCCTCAATTAGCTATAATTCTTCCCTCTCTGCCCCCACATCATATATTTCTAATTCCAGGAAAAAAGATCTGTTGGAGGTAAGACAGCAGAAGCATTAGCATTTTGATAGGTTTCTACAACATAGCTTATAAGAAGTCTTTAAAATTCATAGTGCCAAGATTAATCCTTCAAACACAGTACTTCCTAACTCAGCTTGAGACAGCTCAGAAGTTTCCTAATTTTTTTAAGAACTGGATTTAAAAAAAAGAAAAAGAAAAAGTTGCCAAGAATTCAAAAACTCCCTTCTACGGTCCTATAGAAATAGAGCCTTCACACCAGTCACTCAGTGTAACATCTGGATTGATCAGATGTTTGGAAATAGGTCTTCTGGGATTGTCGGGGGGGGGGGGGGAAGAGCCAGCTGCTATAATCTGGGGACTTGTCCAAAGGGACCAAGATGGATGGGTAATAGGGTATATAAGGGAGGGGCAGTTAGATGGCATGGTGGATAGAGCACCAGCCCTGAAGAAAGGAGTTCAAATCTGATTTCAGATACTTAACACTTGCTAGCTGTGTGACCCTGGGCAAGTCACTTAACCCCAATTGCCTCAGGAAAAAAATACCTGGTGACACAGAAGAGCAGGTAATGTGGCTAGGAGGCAGGAGTCCTCTGCCTTTAAGGAGATGTGTGAGCTTGGATAAATAACTGCCTCTCTCTGATCCTCAGTTCCATAAACCAGTAGCAGATGATCTGTAAGGGCTAAGACTCCATGACTTGGTGATACTCTGGCCATCACAATGCTCCCATCCTGGGCATAGAGCAGAGCCATTTTGGCACAGGAAAAGAGTGCTATGTTAGGAATCAGCAGACTCATGTTCAAATCTACTTCCTCCACTCACTATTGTGTGATGTTGGGTAAATCTCTTAACTTCTTAGAACACAGTTTCCTTATCTTAAAAAAAGGGGGGGGGGGACATTGAACTAAGAGTATCCGGGTATAGTGGAAAGAGTATCAGCTTGGGCATCAGAGGACTTGGGTTCAAATTCAAATTCTGTTTGCCAGGTGAGAGAGAGTAGGATTTTATATTTGAATCTGGAGGTAGGCGGGAGCCACAGGAGTTTATTGAGTCTGAGAGTCACATCGTAAGACCAGTACTCTGAGGAAGATCACTTTGGCAGTAGATCCGGATTGGACTGGAGAGAGTGGAAGCAGACAGGTCCACTACACAGGGGATGAGGGTCTCTACTAGAATTGTGATAGTGTCAGAGCAGAGATGGGGAATGCAATCCCTTAGCTTTAAAAAGGAGGAAATTGGAGCCCAAGAGAGTGAGCACTGAACAAGCCCTGTACCAGAAGGCCAGTTAGAGTCACTCTCCCTGTCCTTGGGCAGCAAGATGACGCGGCGGATAAAGAAGGTCAAGCTTGGAGTCAGGGAGATCTGAGTTCAAATGTGCCTTCAAACACTTACTGGCTGAGTGACTAATCGCTAAATCCTGTATACCTTAGCTTCTTTATCTGTATCTATTCAGGAAAAGAAAATGGCAAACTGCTCCAGTATCTCTGCCAACAAATGGGGTCGGACACGACTGGACAAAACTCCCCGAGTCCAAAGCAACTGCCACATCACCACCTACTCACTTCGAATGAATGAACGGCACTTTAATGCTCCTCATCCGCATGTTGCACCCATGAGCAGACTAGGTCATCAAGGAAGAAATAAAAACCGGGCAGTCAGTGGGACTACGGGGACTCATCTGGCTGCTTCTTTCTTGGCTCTGTGGAGGGGCCTTTGACAGCAGGGATGCTTGCTCTGGGGGAGCCGAGCTATCAATTTTCAATAAAGCTCTTCGTCTGGGGGTCACTGCTTGCTAAGCCACTGTGGAAATGAGATTTTTGCGGGCAGCATGGCTCTTGAGTTTGGTAATCAGGATGCAGCGAGGCTGTCCTAAGAGGAGGGATGCTTCCTCAGGTTACAGGCCTAGAACCTTGCAGGAATTAAAGAGGAAGCTACGGGATAGAAGAAGGAACATTGGCCTAGGAAAACTTGGGAGGTCCAGGTAAAAATGGGATCTAGTCACTTAGCTGTGGTATGACCACGTTTGGCCACGTCACTGACCTTTCATGGTCCTTAGCTTCTTCCCAACCCCATCAGTAAAGGGATGGAGTGGGATTGGATTAATCAATCAATCAATAAACATTTTAAGTGCCCTACTAGGTAGCTCCTCGGTCTGTTTCAAAGATACAATTGAAAACAGATACAAAAGTTTCTGAAATACAGGTAAAGGGATGGAAGCAATAGGAGTTCACCCTGAAGCTCCATTCTATCTAGAGGAGAAAGCTTAGAAGGAACTTTCAAATACAGAGAATAGAACATCTCAGCTGGAGGGAACCCAACAACGCAGTGTTAAAGCTAGAAAGGATGTTCAAATACAGAGAATAGAACATCTCAGCTGGAGGGAACCCAACGACACAATGTTAAAGCTAGAAAGGACATTCAAATAGAGAATAGAACATCTCGGCTGGAAGGAACCCAACGACACAATGTTAAAGCTAGAAAGGACGTTCAAATAGAGAATAGAACATCTCAGCTGGAAGGAACCCAACGATGCAGTGTTAAAGCTAGAAAGGATGTTCAAATAGAGAATAGAACATCTCGGCTGGAAGGAACCCAACGATGCAGTGTTAAAGCTAGAAAGGATGTTCAAATAGAGAATAGAACATCTCGGCTGGAAGGAACCCAACGATGCAGTGTTAAAGCTAGAAAGGATGTTCAAATAGAGAATAGAACATCTCAGCTGGAGGGAACCCAACGACGCAGTGTTAAAGCTGGAAGGGACTTTAGAACATACACAGTAAGTAGAATGTTAGGCTCAAGAAAGGAAATAGAATAGAATGTCACTGCTAGGAAGAGCTTAAGATTGAGGTCAGAGAGCTTTAGAACACAGGACACAGAATGTCAGAATTAGAAGCCACCAAAGAACAGAATATCAGAGCTGATTAGGCCCATATAAAATACAACAGAGATTGTTTATCATAGAACCTGATACATAAGAGATGCTTAGTAAATGCATTCTGACTGATTGATTGTCAAATACAAATATATTACTTTAGTTCAAATAAAGAAACTGAGCTCTTAACAAAGGAAGTGGCTTATCTAAGGTGCCAGGGATTGATCCCAGTTATCTGGATACCCATTCTTGTGCTCTTTCTGCACTGGATTTGGAGGCTTTAGTGGGTTGAGACTCATTTACTTTGAGTACTCAAGAAGTCTTGGGCTACATTACAAAAGGAGTACAATCCCACTCTGATATTTACTAGCTGTGTGACTGAGCAAGTTGGTTAACCTCCCTACCTCTCCCCACAGCCATTACCCCTCTTTCAAATGTTCTCTGTATAGGTGTGTGCACAGCTAGAAATGGATGTATCAAGGAGAAGCCCTTTCTAATTCAATTAACACAATAGCCAATTAAATGATAATCATCAGTGATCTTACTTGGGGATCTAAAAATGCTAAAATTTCCTTAAAAGCAGAAGCAATACTTGTGAAACTCACAGGTCTAGTAAAAAGAAAATTTTTTAAATAGTCAAAGCATATTGTGTGTATTTATGTATGTGTGTGTATATATATAGTATATGTAGTATATATATGGACACACACATGCATGCGTTGTACATACACATGTGTGTATACATCAATACAATCTAGTGTGTATATCTGTAGCAATATGTACATCATATATAGAAATACATGTGTATATATAGCTATATACAAATATGTGTGTATACATGCATATATACATACATATATACACATGCATATTCCCTCTTTAAGTTTATAAAGCACTCATATTGTATTTGAACTTCATACAACTCTATAAGAAAAGATATTATCTTTGTCTTATAAGTGAAGAAATGAGGTGTTGAGATTAATCAACTTGCCCAGAATCACACAGCTAGTAAATATCAGAGTGGGATTTCACAGAAGGCACTCCTGTTGTAATAAAGCTGAAGATTTCTTGAGTCCTCAAAGTAAATGAGATTCAATCCACTAAAACCTCCAAATCTTTTTTCATACAAACTATGGTTGATTTTTTGAACGTCCACTTTTGACTCTACAGTCATTTCCATTAATTTTTTTTTTACTAGATTCAGCTCAATGCCTTAATCTGCCAAGATCATTCTTGATCCTGAGTATCTCATCCATAGTAGTTCTTGTCCCCTAACTTAGGAGACTCTGCAGATCTAATAAGGCTATCATATAGATCTTTACTAAAGTCTAATTTTAAAATGTCAAACCAAGCATAGTGTAGAGCCAGGGAACATTCCACTGGAAACTTTTGGTCAAACTGATGTTGAACCACTAATTATTCTTTGAGCCAACCAGCTCTGAAACTATTTGATTGTATTCAATATCAATCTGGCCTATTTCTCCCCAATCTTTCACAGAAATATCATGAGATATTTTTATCAAATATTTTGCTAAAATCCAGAGATAACTATAGCTACAGCATTCCCCTAATCTATCACTTTAGTAATGAGAGAGGAAAAAAGAAAAAGGAAGGAAGGAAGGAAGGAAGGAAGGAAGGAAGGAAGGAAGGAAGGAAGGAAGGAAGGAAGGAAGGAAGGAAGGAAGGAAGGAAGGAAGGAAGGAAGGAAGGAAGGAAGGAAGGAAGAGAGGAAGGGAAGGAGAAGGGAGGGAGGGAGGGAGGGAGGGAGGAGGGTTAGTATAGCATGATTTGAAGCTATGTGGATTGCCTTGATTACCACGTCTTTTTCTAAATTTTTTTAACCATCTCTTAAACAAATTTTGACATGAACCAAAGTTCATTGACCTGTACCTTACAGATTATATTCCCTTTCCATTTTGGTATTTTTAAGAAACAATTAAATTTAATCCACAAGTTCGAGTCTCCCTGTCAGCCACACAACTGCCAGTTTTTTCTGTACCCACCCTTATAGATCTTCTGCCAGGTGACAATCCCACCAACGGCAGCCAAATACTTTTGTTCCTTTATCACTTTATTTTTCTTGGGTGTCAGCTCCTTGTCAACCATTTTTATTCTGACTTTTCTTGCCCAAATGCCTTCTTGGAAGAGAAAATGAGCGGAATTGAGCAGCTCCACCTTCTCTCCTATCAGTGATTGTCTCAGTCCCAGTGGTGGTCTCATCCTCCTTTGAGCCTTCATATCCCTTGTACTCTACCATTGAAAAGAAACCTTTTGATTATCCTTAGTTTTGCTTTCTACCTTCTAAAGGAGGTCTTTCTCTGCCCCTCAAAGCTGCTGGTGCCTTAAATGAGATAGTTGATCTATCATTTTAGTTGTGTCCAACTCATAGTGACCCCTTTTAGAGTTTTCTTGACAAAGATACTGAATGGTTTGCCATTTCATTCTTTAGTTCATTTTACAGATGAGAAAACTAAGGCAAACAGGGTTAAGTGATTTGTCCAGGGTCTCACAGCTAGTCAGTGTTTGAGGCCAGATTTGAATTCAAGTCTTCCTTACTCCAAGACTGGTATTCTATCCACTGTGTCATCTAACTGCCCAAAGGGGTCTCATTAGCTGGGAAACAACCTGGCTCTCCCATATGAGGCAAGAACTTTTCAACTGAACTACCAATGCCTCTAAGATTATCTTCCATTTATATTGTGTCTATCTAGTACATATAGTTTATTATTGTACCCACTCCTAATGAATATAAATTGGGAGGTACACTCAACTTCTAAGTCTATACCCCAAAAATATTTTTAAAGGGGGAAAAGGAATCACCTGAACAAAAATAACAATAGCAACTGTTTTTCGGGAGGGGGGCAAAGAATTGGAAGCAAAGTCAGTACTCATCAATTGGGGAATGGCAAACAAGTTGTAGCATTTGAACGTGGGAGAATGCTATTGTGCTATTAAAAATGAGAAAGAAGGTTTCAGAGAAACCTAGAAAGATTTGTATGAACTGATGTAGAGTGAAGTAAGAAGGACCAGGAAAATAATTTATACAACATAAACCACATTATGAAGATAATTTACTTTGAAAGTCTGTGGAACACAGATAAACATGACTGACCACAATCCCAGAAGACTCATGATGAAACCAGTTGCCCGCCTCCTGAGAGAGAGATGACAAACTCCAAGTATAAATTGAAACATACGTGTGTGTGTGTATATGTGTATGTGTGTAGGTCTCATATATATAAGCCTTGTATGTGTATTATATGACCATACACATATGGATCAATACATTTATTCATGTACATATGTATGTATATTCTACGTAAGTGTGGACCCAACCAATGTGGGAATTTGTTTTGCTTGACTATACATGTTTGTAACAGAAAATTTTGCTTTTTTTGCTTTTTCCCTAAGGGGAAGCGAGATGGGAGGGAAAGAATTTGACTCATCAATTGAAAAAAATTTTAATTAAAAGCAAAAACAAAAAAGTTGGGTAGTGGAAAGACTATTTTTGTCTTTGTTTGTTAACTTAGTGCTGAGCACAAAGTCTAACATATAGTAAATGCTTCTCAGCCTCTACTCATTTTGACTCCAGTTTCTAAAGCTCATTTCTCTACTCTATTCTATGGACAAAAGTTGTAGGCAAAAACAGAATCTCTAGTCCAGGTTTAAACCCTGCTAGAAGGGTGGATGGATGGTAATTCTCCAAAAAGGAAACTTCTCTCGTGCATCATTTGGAATATTCCCCTAAAAACCATTTTATTTTCAGTGGGAAAAAATGGGAGGCTGCTGCCATTCCAAAAATGAGAGAATTTTTTAAAATCTAAAACCCTGGAAATTGAAGTTAAATGTGTTCTCCTCACTTCTTTTCTGGGAGCATATTGTGTTGTGACTTGCAGACTTGAGCAGCAGACAGAGTGATTTCTTCCCTACACATGCTAGAGGTACAACAGGAAGCTAAGCTCTAGTATTACTGGAGAAGGATCAAAGATACAAAGACTTTCAGACCTGGAAGAGACTTTGGAACATTAAATGTCAGAGCTGAAAGACATCTTAGAATCTAGAATGTCAGTCTAGGAGAGAATTTGGAACATAGAATTTCAGAACTAGAAAGGGTCATAGAAGCTAGAATGCCAGAAACAGAAGGGATTTCAAAACATTAGATGTCAGAGATCTGAGAGAGAACTTAGAACACAATGTCAGAGTAGGTGAGAACTTTACAAATAGAATGTTAAAGCTGAGGAGATTCTCAGAACATAGAATTTGGAGCTAGAAGGAACTTTAGGACATAGAATTCTAGACCTAGAAGGGAACATAGAACCTAAAATATCAGAAACAAGAGGGAAGTTAAAACAGAATGTTAAACCTGACACAATTTCCAGAGAAGGAAGGTGCTTTACAGCACAAAACATGTAATGTCAGAATTGTAATGTTATAACTGGAATTATCACAAAATACACAAATATCACAAAATTTTAAAGCTGGAAAGGACTCAGAATATTTTTTTTTAAGTAGGATGCCAGTATAAATGGCCTTCCAACTTAGAATGTCAGTGCTATATGACGGAAAGAAATGCTATTTACAATTTAGAATACAAGTCACCAAAAGACTTCACTTCATCCATGGTTACAAGTCAAGGCGGGGAGAAGCATCATTTGGCATGTAGTGAAAGAGGACTTGACATTCAGAAGACACATGGTCTTGCTGGTTCAAAATAAATCTGCTCTTGGCTATGAGGGGGCTGAGCCAAGGTAAGCACTAAAGTTTAACTTTTGGTTGTCTTTCTCTAATTTGGAGGAAAAGGAAGCAAAACATAAGGATTAGATGTGGCTTCTCATTATTATTATTAAAATGGAAGCTTATTCTAAAATGGTGCTAATTATGTACAAAAAAAAAAAAGAAAAAGGAAAACAAGTACCATTTCTCTCTAGAAAACTAGAGAACTAGAACAGACCTTAAAGATCCATATAGCTAAAATTTTAAGTTCTGGGAATTATGAATTTTTTAAAGAAATGTATCTTGATTAATATATTAACCTTAATATATTAATATATATGTACATATATTGGATTTAACATCTATTTTAACATATGTAATATGCATTGGACTACCTGCCATCTAGGGAAGGGGGTGGGGAAAAGGAGGAGAAAATTTGGAACAGAAAGTTTTGCAAGGGTCACTGGTGAAAAATGACCCATGCATATGTCTGGTAAATAAAAAGCTTTAATTAAAAAAATGTATCTTGATAATGCTATTTCAATATAATTTAGTTATTATAGATGTCCCCACAGCTAAGACAGACCTTAAAGATCCATGAATCCAAATTTTTAAGGCCTGGGTCTGTGATTTTGTAAAAATGTATCTTTATCAAGTCACATTTCAATATCATTTGAATAATATTTCAATGTTATTTTACTCTAAGTGGTTTCCTTTGTAATTCTAAGTGATTTATTTTATGAAAAACATGATTCTGAGGACGGGTTCATAGATTTCACCAGAAAAGATTGAGAACCCCCGATCTAATCCAACCCCATCATCCTATAGTTCAGGAAGCTAAAGTTCTGAGAAGCGAAGATTTGCCCAGGATCATGTGGTTAGTGAATGCCAGAGTCTATATTTGAACCTTTATCTCTCAACTTCCATCCAGGACTTGGCTTTTGTTGTCTCTTAACACTAACCACAACACCTCCCTCTCTGCAATTCGCATAGCACAGGGCACATAGCCCTAACCTTTCCAGTGATGGGGGGTGTATCCGCTTTAGCAAGGGTCCCAGGTCTGTCCAGGGAGACCCCTGAGCACCCTCCAAGCTCGAGGCTGATCCCACCGAGACTAAAACTCAGCAAAGAAATTGAAAACTCTCCTGGATACATTAGGAGGAGCTGGAAGAGGCAGAAAGTTACTGTAACTTTGCTCATCTCAAAGAGACTGCATCTGTTTCACTTCTTTCTTACAAGGCAGTAAACAGTCTAGACAGATCCCTCTGCTACAAGTTGAGAATCTCAGCCAGGAGGGCAAGCAAAAGCAGGGAGAGCTGAGAACTGGGAAACTGGGGGGGTGGGAAGAGAGCTGGGGAGTGGGAGGTGGCAAGGAGTATTCTTCCAGATGATTCCCAGCACCGTGAGAACAGCTCCTCGATAATGCAGCTGAGATTGGGGCCTTGACACCTTTGAAAATTGCCCTTTTCCAAAGAGCCAGATAATAAGCCAGCCAATCTGCAGAGAAAAACTCCAGTTTCAAGGTGTTTCCAGAGGTAGCCCTGGAGACTTGTCTTCCCTTCTTGTCCAGGTTTATTTTATGAGCACTCAAGAGAAAACTCAAAGGGTATTTTTTACAGCAAATGAAAGCCGAGAAGTATCGTCATCTCCCTAAGACAGACAAGAACAATCCTCTCGATCTTTTTTTCTCAAAAAAAAAAAAAAAAACAAGCTCAAAAAAAAGTTCTTCAGTATCTGAAGGCTGGCCTGATTAAAAATAGTTTTAGTGAAACGAGCCAAGGGTCAGTCCGGATGTGTTGACACATTGACACAGTGACTCCTGCCCAAGCCCAGATTTATTTTAGTTTTTCCAAGTCCTTTCTCTCTGCAAAAATCTTTCGGATTTCTTCTAAGCAAGCAAGAAAGAAGGCAATTGGCCGCTATATCCAGGACTACTAGAACAGCTTCTGGTTTTGAATCTTCTCTGGTTATGGTTGAGGATGTTTTAAGTTAAGAGAATAGAGGGTGGATCCTAAGAAAACGACACAGAAGATACTGAGACTGACTGCCAGAGCAGATAAGAAGTCACCTTGGAGTCTGAATTTTATTGTTTAGGAAACTGAGACCCAGGGGAAAAAAGGGTATTGCCCCAAGGCTACAAAGGCAGTATCAGAGGTAGGATCTAAACCTAAATCCTCTTCAAAGGAGTTGGTGTTCACAGAAATTCAGATTGTCTAGTCCAAGGATTCATCTTCTGAGGTTCAGAAACTCTAAATGTGTGTGTATTTAATTGTATTAATTTATTATAAAATTTATTTTATTTATTACATGTATTATTTGTAATTATTATAATTGTTTTATGTCATATATTGTATATAATTATGTGTTATATGTATAAATATTATGATAATATATTAATGATATATAATTTATTTTTATGATAAATTATTTATTATAAAATAATTATTTATTAATATAAAAATCTATGTATATTTTGTTAACTTCCAGTGTAATTAGTTTCTTTCTTGTGTATTTTATTTATTCACTTAAAAACCAGGCTTCATAGGCTTAATCAGATTGCCAAGTGATTTCATGACATTAAAAGGCTTAAAAAAAAAAAAAGCCATACCTAATCTAATGCTGTTATTTTTTAAAGAAGGAAACTGAGGCCTGCTGATAGAAAGGGACTTGTCTGTGTCTTTTTGCTCCAGGGTTCTTTCCCCTAAACCATGCTGACTTTCTATGCATTGGAAAATATGGTTCAGAAACAATGTGAGCCATTTTCCAAATTTTCCGACCACTCATCATTTCACTTCTTGGGGAGTTTTCTCATCTATACAAGGAAGGATTTGGATGAAAGGGATTTTTAAGGTCCCTTCATGAGCTACCATTCTATACTCTACATTCTATATTTATCTCTGGAACCATGCCTGCAAACCCCTGCAAGCTCTTCTCCTCCGACTTGTAGAATCTTTAGCTTCCCTAGAAGGTTGGCTCAATGTTTCTTTTTAAAAGAGACCTTTATTTATTCCCCACTTACTAGTGTCTCACTCCCCCTCCCTCTTAAGATTAGTTCATATTTACTTGGCATAAGTTTGTACCTAATTATATGCGACTATAATATTCCCCCTATGGATTGTAAACTTCTGAAAACCAGGAACTGTTTAGTTTGTCTATATGCTCCCAAAGTCTAATACAGTGAATGGCACATAGCAGGAGCTTAAAAACTTCTTGTCAGCAGATTGCTTAAGCTTCCTTCCAGAGCTGCCATTCTATGTTCTAAGTCCTTCCTGTTCCAATAGTCTACTTTCTAAGCTCTCTTCCAGCTCCAGCATCCCATATTCTGCAGTCTAAAGTTCCTTCAATTCTGACATTCTGTATTCTAAAGTCCCTCCCAGCTCTAACACTGTGTTTTAAGGTCTCTCCATTCTGACATTTTATGTTCTAAGCTCTCTTCCCGTTCAGATACTCCATGTTCTATATTCCAAGGTCCCTCCAACTCTGACATTCCCAGTTCTACGGTCCCTTCCAGTTCTGACATTCCCTGTTCTATGGTCCCTCCCAGCTCTGATGCCCAGTTCTAAGATTCCCCCTAGCTCTAACACTCTATATTCTAAAGTATTTCCGGCTCTGACGTTGCATGATTTGTTCTAAAGCCCCTGCCGTACCTGTCAATTTATGCCCTATATTCCAAGGTCCTTTCAATGCTCTGAAGTTCAGTGATTTGCTCTCCATTAGCACCCAATATTGGTTTTGAGAGCCCTTCACCTGCTCCTAACCAGCTCCCACCCCCCAAGAGAGGCCAGCTCCTCTGATTGCAATATCATCCTCCTTCTTCAGGCAGGCATCTGGGAAGCCATAGTCAGAAGGTTCTATGTCTGACTGGAACATAAGCATTATAGACCACTGAATTTCCCTGGTTGGACGAAAGTATTATTTCTGTTCAAATGAACTATTAAGAAAAATAAGAGAGAAGTACAGGTGCGGATAAGGGAGAAAAATGCAAGTGTGGATAAGAGAGCAAAATCAAGCCTTTCTGAAAAAAAAAAAAGTTTTATTTTTAAAAAGTTGCTTTTCCTGATGTCTCAAAGGCCTGAAAAACTAGAACAGTGGATTTCTAAAATAAAGTTAACAAGTGGCCCCCAATCCTAAATCCTAGATGAGAACTCGGCTTAAAGCAACAGGGGAAAGAAATGAAGTAAAGAGCAATAACCTAAAAGGTGATGTGGTTATATGGGAGCCCTGGATGGTGACCAAAAGTGCTTGTGAGAAAGGGCCTTGGGACCAACTTCTGGGACAGCAATGAACAACTATCATCTCTGCAACATCCTCAGAAAGTGGTCCCTTAGGCTTGAGTCATCCTCACTGTCTCTCATCCCCATACCCAAGCTGCCACCAAGGCGTGCCCATTTCCCCTCCAAAGCATCTCACAAACACGGCCCCTTCTCTCCTCTGACAATGTCCCTGTGCTCCCTGGCCGCCCCAAGGAGTTTACAGATTTAAAGGGAGGGCAAAAGAAATAAGGGCGAAGAGTGCTCAGATCATTTTAAATACAGTTCCCCTAAACCAAGTGCTGGGAGCCCAGAGGAAGAAGAGTAGGATCCACTTTAAGTAGATTAGGAGAAAAGCGAACTTTTTACCCAACCTGGAGGAGAGAGTGGACTTGAGACCTTTGGGGCAAGGAACATTTGGCCACTTTTATATTTAAAAAATCAAATCAAAGCTGGAAGAGTTCTTGCAAGAAGTGACCCAGAAGGGTCCATTTAGGTCATCCCTCTGCCTCTGGACAAGTCATTCTGGTCTAGGTGGTAATTATTCTGCTCCGCGTCCCTGGGAGAAGCACCCTGAGTAGCATCCATCCTTGTAGCCAGGAAATCCTTCCACGCATGTCCCTCGCTTCCACTTCCTGCCATGGCCGTTTGCATCCATTTCCTTAAAGGAGATGGCAGGAGGTCTAGTCGGCTTCCTCCATTCCCCTTTCATCTTTCTAATGAGGGAAGACGTCAGCCCTCGTTTTTACTTCTGGAAACCAAAGCGTTCCAGGGCTGGCGACTTCCTCTTGCCCAGGATTCTCCTCGGCTTCTTTACCAGCCTTTGAACTCCAAAATCGTCCACATTCTGCCAGTGTTCCAGCACACGTCCGGCCCGGAGGGGAGGATCTCAGGGCTTGGTCACTGATGGGTTTGCGCATCTGCTCCTGCTGGCTGCCAGCCCGACTTTGGGGGTCCTGCTGGCTGCCAGGCTAAATTTGGGGGTCCTGCTGGCTGCCAGCCTGAATTTAAGGGTCCTTGGACTAGGATTCTTCCCAGTTCCAGGGATATGGTAACATAGGGCTGGGAACGTGATGTCAGGAAGCCCAGGACTGGAATATTGCCTCAGATATGAACAAGTCATTTAACCTTTCTGAGCCTCAGGTCCCTCATCATGCGGGAATTAGCCTTGATGACCTTCGAGCTGGGCCACCATGAACTTGTGATCTTAGATCCTGAGTTCGAATCCCGACTTCCACTTACTACCTGTGTGAGCTTAGGCTATTTTTGTATATTTCACCCCTCTGGGTCTCAGCTAATGCAAAGGAGGGTTCAAGGAACATTAAAATCCCTTCCAGACAAAAGTCGGGGCATCAAGGAGCAGCACACTGGTTAACCTCTCCTCAAGAACTCCTCAGGGTCCACAAATTAAAATGCTGCACAATCCCCCCTTCCTTTCTCCTCTCCTCGCCAGCTTGTTACAGTCTAATTCTGTCCTGAGGTGGATACATGGCCACGTTTTCTTGGATGTGCACAGGCACAGACAGGATGCTTTTAGGCAAAGGATTCTAGTCAGCAGAGGCTTTTCCTTAAGAATCTCCTCCCTCTCCTCTCTGCCTCTGTCTCCCTCTTTCCCTGACCCCCCCTCTCCCTCCCTCCCTCTCCCTCTCCCTCTCCCTCTCCCTCTCCCTCTCCCTCTCCCTCTCCCTCTCCCTCTCTCTCTCTCTCTCTCTCTCTCTCTCTCTCTCTCTCTCTCTCTCTGTCTGTCTCTGTCTTTCTGAATGTCTCTCCCTCCCTCCCTACATTCCCTTTTTGTCTTTCCCTCCCTTCCTCCCCTTTGCTCTTCCCCCTTTTCCTTTCTCTTTCCTCTTTCCCTTTCTCCCTCCCTCTCTATCCTCTTCCTTTTATCCTTTATCTCTTCTTTTCTCTTTGTCTCTCTTTGAATTTCTCCTCTCTCTCTCTCTTCTCTATCACTCTCTCTCTTTCCATCTTCTCTCTTTTCCCTTTCTCTCTTCTCTCCTCTCTCTATCTCCCTCTTTCTGTTTTTCTGTCTTTCACCCTCCCTCCCTTTCTCTCTTCCTTCCTCCCTCCCCTCTGCTCCTTCCCCCTTTCCCCCTTTTCTTTCCTCTTTCTCTCCCTTCTTTTATCTCTCTCTTTCCATCTTCTTCCTTTTTCCTTTCTCTCTCCTCTCTCTCAGTCTCTTTGTTTCTTTCTCTCTGTATGTCTCTATTTTTCTGTTTCTCCCACTTTCTCTCTCTCCCTTCTCCCACTTTCTCTCTCTCCCCCTCCCACTTTCTCTCCTCTCTCCTACTTTCTCTCCTCTCTCCCACTTTCTCTCTCTCTCTCCCCTCTCCCACTTTCTCTCTCTCTCCCTCTCTCTCTCTCCCACTTTCTCTATCTCTCCCCTCTCCCACTTTCTCTATCTCTCCCCTCTCCCACTTTCTCTCTCTCCCCCTCCCACTTTCTCTCTCTCCCCCCCTCCCACTTTCTCTCTCTCTTCCCAAACAGGTTTGAATAGACCATTGTGAGCACATTGGGCTACTTGGAAACAAAATAAAAAATTCCTATTATTTAAATGAGATTACATAGCAACAGCCTGGGGTATTTTGTCTTTAAAAGGAGTGTTTTTGTTTTAGCTCCCTTGAGGGGCTGCTCACAATGATCAGGCTCACTTTCTTCAGCTGACTGATGAAAAGGAATAGGGAAATGGGGCTCCCATCACCATCGCTGGAGGAAGCTTCCCTGAATGGCTCTCTCTCACAGCTCCATTCTTTTCATAGCAAACCAATAATAACAACAACAACAAGAACAATCAATTAAAATGAAAACAAGGCAATTGTAATAAGAACCCCTCTTACTTATGTAGTTCTTTAAGCCTTGCAATACCCTGTCGATAAATTATTTTATTTGGCACTCTCAAACGTCCTATGAATTCGGTACTATTAATTAATTCCAATTTATAGATAAGAAAACTGAGGAGCAGGTTTTATATGGATTTAGATCAAAACATCATAGATTTGGACCTTAAGAAGGTCCCCCTCATCTTACAGATAAGAAAACCAAAGCCTGGAGAAGGAAAGTCACTTTCCCAGGATCACAAAGGTAACAAATATCTGAAGCTTAATTTGAACCCAAGTTCAGTGCTCTACCCCCTATGTAATACATCTTCATTCATTCATTCATTCACTAAACACCCTAGGTCTCCAAAGTCACATCCCAACATTCTTTCCTCTCTAATCCAAAGTTCATTGCTCTCCAGTTTAACATCTGGGACCGAGGGCATCTATGATTTGGATTTCAGGATTCAGGGAGACCCATCAAACTTGGAGCTACAAATCTAACCAAGAAAAACAGCCATTTCTGTTTATTTTTTTTTTCTTTTTATTTATTTATTTACTTTTTACTGGAAGAAAGGTCATGAGAAGACGTTGCCTATGAAGCTGGAGTAAGGCTCCATGAATCTCTACAGTAGAGGCTTCCTGCTGCTAGAAAGAGGCTGGCCCTTGTCATCACAACTAACAACTAACTAACCAAGCAGGTGGATACTAACCAAGCAAGTCTAGGCCAAACGCATCACCTCGACTCAATTCTAAGACAAATGGTGTGACAACTTTGGGCTACTTGGAAACAAAATAAAAAAGGTTGAATGTTGTAACTAGCACTTTACAGCAAAAAGAGAACTTGTTTCTGAATCCTGGATTCAAATCCTACCTCTAACACTTACTGCCTGTATGACTTTGGGCAAGACACTTCATCCCTCTCAGTCTCAGTTTCCTCATCTGTAAAATAAGAAGCTTGGACTAAATGGGTTCTGAGGACTTGTCCACCTCTAAGTTGATAAAACATAAATTACTTGCTTGTTTTTGAATGGTAAGTACTACGGGGGTCATTGTTGAGAGGCAATTGTGTCAGAATAATATTACTCAATTAAAAACTTTTTATTTCTCCCTAGGGTGGCTCAGGGTGCACTAGACAAAGACTCATCTCCCTGAGTTCAAATCTGGCCTCAGACACTTCCTAACTGTTTGATCCTAGGCAAGTCACATCCTGCCTTAATTTTCTTATCTAGAAAATGAGCTGGAGGAGGAAATGGCCGACCACTTCAGTGTCTTGGCCAAGAAAACCCCAAATGGGGTCACAAAGAGTCAAACGTGATGGAAAAACAACTCAACAACAACAAAGTTCTCTTCCTACTTTAGAGGAGTAGTAGATAGAGATCTGCATTCAAACTAAGAGAAGCTGATTCAAGTAGCACCTCTGACACACTCTGGGTGTGAGATGGGGAGCAAGGTTCTTAAACTTGCAGACTCAGGGAGCTCTCAAAAATTCTGTGTGGCAGAGAAAGGGACAGCTTGCATGGGTAGGAGTTTTGTCCATTGGGAATTCTCTTACACCAATGACTAAGCCCAATTATTACGCTCAGTCTCTCGCCTCTTACTGACCTTGTTGTCATTTCACATCCCAAACCTTAGTCATATAGATGACAACATTGACTGTATAACTCATAAGGATATATGGAAAGTGCTTCTGTAAACTTGGAGAGTGAAATGTGAGCTTTTTTTTTTTAATAAAAGAAAGAAAACTGAATTAAAGGCTATTGGATGGTCAGCCATCACTCCTACAGCACACGTGCTTTGGACCGCTGATTTATCCTGAGTTCTGTCCCTCCTAGCTTTAAAGGTCCTTGCTCAAGGCCCTTTCTGGGTCCCCCTTTTCTCAAGGTCACAAGCCATCTGGATGGCTGAGGCCCTAATGGGATGAAAGAGTCAAGCAGACATTTGCAGAAGCCCAGGAAGGATGGAGGAAGGGGACAGAAAGGTCAAGGGAGCGTCGCCCAGCTCCAGAGACAGAGACAGAGGCGCTGTGTTCGCCCGGCAGCCAGTGGGTTATTAGTGATCCTTTTTGCTCATGTGGAATTTGAGGTCAAAGAGAATAATATCCATTTCTGATGCACCGAGCCGTTCCCTCAGAGAAGCCCCCGAGGGAGAGCCCTGGCTCTGGCACTAAGCCAAAGACACTTTTGTCCCTGCCGAGCACAAAGGGCTCCTGTGGTCCTGCACTCCAGTGTCTCCTCCATGGAGCAGCTGTGGGGACGAACACAAGGAGAATGGAGCCAGTTCTGTACTAGAGACCAGGTGACAAGACCCAGGAGACCTGGCTCTGACCCTTGGAGGCTCCACGGAGCATCATGGAATACAGCAAAAAGAGTAATGGATCTGAAGAAGAGCCTGAGTTCAAATGCACTACCACTAACTCCTGGTGGAAACTTGAGCAAATCTGAGTCTGAGTTTTCTCCTCTATAAAATGGGGGGATTTGCCTTGATGATTCTTAAAGTCCCTTCCCAGTCCACGATCCTCTCTGCATTTCCATTTCCTCTTCTGTAAAATGGGTTGATAATACTTATCTCCAAGCAATGGCTAGGGAAAAGCATTTTTTTTTTTTTTAGTTTTAGTAATATGACACATGATTATTATCAGAGAGACAGCATGTAACTGGGGGCAAGAGCACTGGATTTTTGAATTGTATGACTTGTTAGCTAGGTAGAAAAACCACTTAACACCCTCAGGCCTCAGTTTCCTCATCTATAATATTAGGGGGTTAGATTTGCTGACCCCCCCCAAGGACCTTTCTAAGTCAAAAAGCAATGAGTTTCTACCTTAAGAGAAGTAATAAACCTCAGGGAGTCCTGCACAGACTAAACAAGAGTCCTCTTTCTGGTGAATCCAATCCAGCAAGCATCCCCAACATTCCCAGCTTCTATTTAAAGCTTTCAGTCAGGGGTCAAGGCCTCAGGCAGTTGGGGTTGGAATGGATGAGTCAGGAAGACCTGAATTTGTGTCCCACAAAGACTCTTACCAGCCAGCAGACCCCGGGCAAGTCAAGGGGCTAGACTCAATGTTTAAGGCGCCTTCCAGCTCTGACATTCGCAGCTTCCAGGGGTGGGGGAGGATATTTGTTTTCTCAGCTGTCATATCACAGTCTGTTGTGGGGGAAGCCCCACTATCAAACTTTTAGAGTTTTGCTAGTTTTTCCTTAGCAGAAATGTATGGCTGAGTATCTTTTCAAAAGCCAAAATAATTCTGCTTTATTCTCAGCGTCCCTAATGAATTTGTTTTTAAAGAGCAGATGGAGGGACTAGAAGGGAAAGACAATCTAATTTAACCTTTCTCAGCCTTGGTTTTATCATCTGTAATATGGGAATAATAGTAGCACCAACCTCACAGGTTTGTTCTACAGATCAAAGGGAGTAATGAATATTATTTTTCGTATTATTGTCATTGTTCAGTTATGTCTAACTCTTCATGACCCTATATTTGGGGTTTGCTTGGCAAAGATGCTAAGGTAGATTGCCATTTTCTTTTCCGGATCATTTGGGGAAACTGAGGTAAACAGACTTAAGTGATTTGTCCAGGGCCACACAGCCAGTAAGTGTCTGAGGCAGGATTTGAACTCAAGAAGATGAATCTTCCTGATTCCAGGCTCACATTATCCTCTGCACCACCTCGCTGACTAAAATCCTAAGCAAACCATAAAAAAATGAAATCAAGTTAGCCATTGTTATTGTTACCACATCTCAAGGCAGGACGTTCCACTTTTAGACTGTTTCAATTGTTAGGAGGTTTTGTTTTGTTTTCCTTAATGACATCTCAGTTATTATTAAAAGGAAAAAGAATAAAGACAGGGCAAAGCCTGAGAAAGGAAAAGAAAATTGAAGCCCATCCCTAGGAGTTGCTGCCTTCCTTTTCTGAAACTAACTCCAGGAAAATCTTTTTTCCCAAGGGCACCAAGACAGGGCCACGGCTGTCCCTTGCCAGGATGCAAGTCCGCCTGGGAAGGAGTCCTAGAACCTGAGAAGGCTTCCGTAGGGAAAGGAAGGAACCTCTCGTGAGCTCCCCAAATGAATCTCTGTCTGGAGAAATGAGATCTCTGGAGAGATCTCTCAGAGCATGATTGGGGTCCCAAGTGGCCTCCTGCTTTCTAGGCTTGGGACCCAGCAGGGAGAAGGGAATCTTATTTAAAAGCATCACCCACCCCAGCCTCTCTATAGTAGAGAGGGAGGAAGAAGATACACAAAACAAAAGGTTTTAAAATATCTTACCATTTTTAAGGAGTTGCTGACAATTCATGGAAAACTCCCAAAAACAATCATAAGGAAGCAAAACACAAGCCGCCTAGTTCCTTCTGGCTAACACAGTTTCAGTTCCTGAATCACTCCTCCACGTTAGCAATTTCCCTCCCAGAGTCCTACAGGCCAATGGTTCTTAAAGTGTGGTCCAGAGAATCCTGGGGGGTCTCTGAAACCCTTTCCAAGGGGCTATAAATTTAAAATTAATTCTTATTTCTAAAACGGCAAATATCTATAAATAGGTCACGGAAACAAAAAACTCTTTGGCCAGATCCTCAACAAATTTTAAATAGTATAAAAAGATACCAAGAACGAAAGTCTGAGAACCAGTGCTCTAGGCAACAGGTACTGAGCTGAAGTTGAGAGTCAGCCACCGCGCCGCTCCCTTGTTAGGGCAAGACGACGGCCCTCTCTGGGTTGCCTTTTCTCACCAGGAAAACTGAGGCCTTTGGGTTCACTGAGCTCTAAGATCCCTTCTAGTTCTGAGCTTCCAGGCTTGGGGGAAGAAGGGGGCAGACATTTCCCCAGCTGCCACATCTGCGGTCTGCGGTTGAGGAAGCCCTGCCATCCCGCTGTGGGAGTTCTGCTGGTTTTTCATTAGCAAAGGAGGAATGGCTACTAAAAGCTAAAAGGATCCTGCTTTATGCCCCAAATCCCAGGTGATAAGAAAGTTGAGTAAAGGGACTTGACATAAGAAAGAAGAAACCAAGAAAATGGTGACATTGTCACCTGGGACAAAAGAAGAGCAGGGACAGGAAGGATCTGGGCAGACCGGGGAGAAGGGCACTGTGGCGAGAGGACCCTGGTGGGGTGGCCAGGGGAGGGAGTATCCCCACTGGTGGTCTGGCAGAGGAGCATGCAGCACGAGGGAGGGACTGATGTGTCATAGCATCCTGTGCCTTGAGATGATGGCAGCTGGACCTCCACTCAGCTGCAAAGGTGAGCTTAAGAGTGGCTGGCCATTTCCTTCTCCAGCTCATTTTACAGATGTGGAAACTGAGGCAAGTTACAGATGTGGAAACTGAGGCAAGTGGGGTTAAGTGATTTGCCCAGGATAACACAGCTAGTATCTGAGGATGCTTTGAACTCAGATTTTCTAACTCCAGGTTCCACGCTCTGGTCCTGACTGTGCCCCCTAGACTGGCACATAGGAAGCCCTAATAAATGCTTGTTCACTACTAGGGCACCACATCATTCACTCTATGCTAATTATGGCTCTAGAGATAGTTCATTAAGAGATCACCTAATTAACAAATATACCCCCAAGTCACTTGGGGGAAAAATGGATCCTGAGACCATCTAATTAGCAAATGTACCCCCAAGTCACTTGGAAAAAAAACCGGAATCACACTATCACAAATGAAAAGCAGAAGAAAGCACAGTGAGCACTAAGCTCGAGAGAGAAGGAGAAGGGAGACAGATCTGGAAATCTTGCAGGGAGAGAACCCTCTGCAGGCTGATGAGATCACTGAGCGAGGCAGAAGAGAGAGAAGAGGGCCTGGGGAGGAGCCCTAGAAAGCCCCTATGGATGGTGCAGTGGAGAGTTCAAATCCAGCCTCAGACACTTACTCTCTGAGTAGTTCCTTTACACTGTGCCTCAGTTTCTTCAGCTGTAAAATGACAATAGCACTCACCTCCTGGTTATAAGGATCAAATGAGCCCATATTTGTAACCTGCTTAGCACAGCATCTGGCATACAGCAGGTATTACATAAATGCTAGCTCTATTGAGTTTAAGCTGTATTAAGTTTGCTCAAGATAGGCCGCTGCCCCTTCCAGGGGCTAGTTTCCACCCCAAAGGAGCAGAAGCCTCAGACAGAGCTTCTCTGGCTTGTGAGATTTATTGAAGCATGAGCAGACCCTACCAGATGTCCCTCCGTTTCTCGCAGGAACAAGTCTCAGAGTTCTGGGAAGGAAGAGGACAAGCCGAACTTGAGACGGCTAATAATTGCCTTTCCCTCTAGATCCAGTACTGTTCGGGCAGTCCTGTGACGTCTAGGACCTTCTTCCCCAAGTGTCTGTGCCCCTCCCCATCCCGTTCCAATTTCTTTGGACGTGACTGAACAAAAAACCCTTAAGGAGATTTATTCTAATGGCAGAAGACAATACATGTCTACATGCACTAAAGTGGACAATAAGAAAGATAGCCAGAAGGAAGGAAGCAGGGCTGACCCGGCCCATCTCCAAAGAGAAGCCTCCAGGAGGACCACGTCCATGGAGAAAGGAGATCTGGGCAGTTGGGCCCATCCCAGACAGAGGCAGCAGCGAGATGTGCTATGGGAAAAGCCCAGGCTGCCTTAGCAGAAGCCCAGAGTCCAGGAACCAAGCAGTGTCATCTCCGGGCCCTGGGCAGACCACGTCCAAAGCATTGGGGGCATTCTGGGTATCACGGGTTAGGAAGACTTTGATCAAGTTGAGCCCACCCAGAACTGCAGAAGGGCCTTGAGAATCCACATCCCAAGGAGATCAGCTGAAGGAACTGGGGAGCCTTGGCTGGAGAAGGAGGGAGAGAGCATGGCCGTGACTGCTGTCTTCAGGACTTAAAGAGCTTCCTCTGGGAGGAAGAGAAAGAGCTGGCCAGAAGGCAGAACCCATAACAACGGGTGGAAATTGCAGAGGTCCGTTCAGGCCAAATTCCCACCAAGTCAAGATCTAGCACAGCCTCTCGTCACTTAAATCCAATTCTCCTGCACATCCTGGATCACCTCCCTGATGCCATGGGGCTCTCTGAGAAGGAAGAACAAACAACAACGCGCCCAATCTTCCCAACCACTGGAGCTGTCCCACTTGGAATAGGCATCCTCAGGATCATGGGGTTGCAGTCTGTCTAGTCAGTCCACAACATTTATTAAGTGTCTACTGTATACCAGGCCCTAAGGACATAAAGACAATGGAAAGCCTAGATATCAGATTCCTCTGGATCTAATAGATTCCTTCCTACCTGGGTCCTTAAGCAGAGGCCAAGAGATCCCTTGTGGAACTGATGGGTACAACCTCTAGGGACTCATTAAGGCTGTCTCTCCCTCCCTCCTTCCCTCTTTCTCTTTTCCTTCCTCCCTGGTTTGGGAACAATTATGCATCCCTCAATTTCCCAGGAGAATGTAACAGTTCTGCTGTTTTCAACAGTGCAGGTGATGAGATAGATCCCTTCCCACTCAGAACTGTGATGCTGCAAAATCCCACCTCTGGTCCATATTATATAAGCTGTTTGAGCTCGCTTTTGGGGGGCAGGAGGAGGAGGAAGAGCAAGTCCCTTGTCAACCCTAAAATCAGGGAAACCTCTCTGAGCCCTGGTTTTCTTCACCTGTACAAAACGGGGGTGACATCTATAGTACTTAATTCACCAGGCGGTAGGAAATCTCAAATGAGATAATGTCTATAAAACACTATCAACTTGAGAGCGCTCTAGCAACCTCAGCTGTTATTATTCTCATCAGCCTGTCTGGATCAGAGCTTGGATGTGCCTGGCCAAACATCCCCAAGGGACAGCCAAAGATTTTCAGATTCTCTGTCTGTCTCTCATTCTCATATTCTTTCTCTCTCTCTCTCTCTCTCTCTCTCTCTCTCTCTCTCTCTCTCTCTCTCTCTCTCTCTCTCTCTCTCTCTCTGTCAGTTTCTCTCATTCTCTCTGTCTCTAATTCTCTCTGTCTCTCTCTGTCTCTGATTCCCTCTGTCTCTCTCTTTGTCCTGTCTCTCTCTTCCCCTTTCTGGCTTGGGCACCATTATGCCTGGAGACTTCATCCCTCAATTTCCCAGGGGAGTGTTATAATTCTGCTGTTTTCCATCCAACAAGGAACAAATAATGGGTGACTTCATAGCCGGAAGGATGGGTCCGTCACACAGAACTGAGTAGGGTTGAGATAAATGCATCCCAACCTGGAAAGGTCATGCTTCCCTTCATCCCCAGCCTCAGGGAGGAAGACAATAAGCTCTGCTCCCCTGCTCTCTCTGCCCCAGAGCGGGGTCAGCGGTGTAGCCCTCCCTATGGCCCACTCAGCCTGGCTTTCCCCTCAGTCCCAACTCCTTCCCTTTCAGGAAGCTCCTCTCTTCTGAGCCTTCTGGGATTTATTTTGACAAACATTTGCTTAGTCTCTGTTTTGATGTTAGAGCCTCCCCCTACAAGCAGCCTCAAGAACTGTGGTCACAGCAGCTCAATAATGCATTTTCAGCATGGCTGCCGTCTCCGTCTGGTGCCACGGGAGGACTGAAGATTAATGTCAGAAACCAGGAGGTGGGAATTTGCTCCATCAGGCAGGCCGCCTTAGCCAGTTGGCCAGAGAGTGTTTGCCAGTAGGCCCTCCCCTCATCAACCTGGATTCTAGGAGGGGAGAAAAACGGGGGAGACAAGGGAGGGACCAGGGACACAAGGAGCTCTCCTCACCAACCACAAGGAGTAATTAGACAATTAGGATTCAGGGCCCCGGGTTCTAAATTCCTCTCTCATTTCCAGTGGAAACCACAAGGGCTTATTATAGAACCATAACCCAAGGGCAACTTGGAAAAGGGGAACCCAGGCAGTTATATCCTAGATGGAGTCGTCCAGCAGGTGGGAGAGGGACTTTTCAGAACCAGATTTCCATTGTTCCCTTGCCAAGCCGAGACACTTGATTCCCTGAGGAGTCCCACCTGAGGAAACCTCAGATCCTATAAGCATAGATTCAGAGCTAGAAGGGAGGAAACCAAATGGAAAGGACTTGCCCAAGATCACACAGGCAATGAATGTCTCAGCTATGATTTGAACCTGTGGCGAGACTCCAAACCCAACATTCTTTTCAATTGGATCACATTGACTTTCCAAATACCCTTGGTTGTAGGGCTAGTGTTCCAGATAATTAAGTGTCTGGTTTCCCTGACCCTCAGGTTCCTCCTCTATAAAATGAGGGATCAGTCAAGGACTCTTTGATGCTTTCCAGTTCTAAAGACTCTGAAAACTGAGTAAGACATTGGTGCAAAACTGTCAAAACAAAACTTGGACCCAAAGAAAGCAAATGAGGGAGACGCCTCCTAAACCTCCTTTTCAGGGGAGAGGTGTCGAATATTCCAAATAATGTTAGATTTCTTTTTTTTAATTTGTTAATTGGTTTAGTTGAATTTTCTTTTCCTCTTTTCTTCTTATTCTTCTTGTTCTTACTCTTCCTTTTCCTTTTCTCTCTTCTTTCTTCTCTCTCTTCTTCTTTTCTTCTTTCTCCCTCTCTCTCTGTCTTTGTCTCTCTCTCTCTCTCTTTCTCCCTCCTTACCCCTTTTTTGTTTCTTTGTTTCTCTCTTTCTCTCTCTCTCTCTCTCTCTCTCTCTCTCTCTCTCTCTCTCTCTCTCTCTCTCTCTCTCTCTCTCTCTCTCTTCTCTTTCTCTTTCATTTCTTATAAGGGATAGCTCTCTGGAAGAAGAAAGAAGATGTATAAAGAAATATAAGCAATATAAAAACAAGTGATATCAATAAAGAGCTATTGTTAAAGATCTGAGATGTGAGGATGTAGATAATTCATGTCTAAATCCAACAGAACTGAATTCAAGAGCTAAGAGCATTTAAACTGTAAAATGTGCCACGAGCCAAATCACAGGTAATTAATGCTAGCCTGAGTATCATTAGAATGACGCCATATTAATAACAATATTTTTGAAAGGAAGCACAGTGTAATGGATTGAGGGCTCACCTCAGAGGCCAAGTCCTGGGCTCTGGGATCAGGTCCTGCCTTCATTCCAGGATGACTGGGAGCGCCCTGACCAGGTGTCTGAACCTTTCTCGATACCCTCAGGAGATTTTCCAAGACTAAAAGTTCACAGACTTGTGCTGATCCTCTTTATGGGGAATTCCTGATACCAATAAAACCCGGGCTCTCTAGCTCCACCCTCAAATTAATATTTTATTAGTAATAACAAATGTTTACACAGAGCTTTAAAGTTTTCAGAGCATTTCATAAACATTATAGTCTTGGATCTGGGGGCTTAGGAAAGGCTCGTTGGTCAGCTGACACCTCTCTAACTCTATGGCTCATGTGTTTCAGGTATGATCACCTCCATCTTCTAGACAGAGAGGTAGAGGAGCTTGCCTAGAGTTACCCAGCTAGTGTCAGTCATCGGATTCAAATAAAGTTCTCCCCAACTCCAAATCCAGTGTTCTTTATTCTGCCACGTTGGGCAAAAAGCTCCGGCCAGCGACAGGCTTTTCCTATTTCGGAATTCCCTTACGAAAGGAGAATTCAGACTTGTAATTTTCAACATGTGTAGTGCTGGGTTGGGGAGCGAGGGGGATACCAAAAAGTCAGAATGAACGGCACTTCCCAAACAATTTCATTTTGGCTCGACTTCCTAGAGCTTTCAGCATGAGTGCCTAAAACTATGTCCCTCCTAACATCCCTCCCCGCCCCTCATTCTGAAATCATTAGGGGCCTGAAGCTCCTTCTCCCACTTGGAAACACAGCCAGAATGCTGATGCAAAGCTAGAGACTTGGGAAAGAAGGCGGGAGGAGGTGTGGGAGATGGGGGACCGGCACATGGGATTCTAGAGCTGGGAAGATTTCTCTTAACAGTCAACTTCAATAAACTAGTGGTTCCTTGGGAGATGACCCTTTCCTGGCAACCAGCCCTGAACGGAGAAATGGAATGTCCTCCCCTGTCCTGAAGAGTGAAAAGAGAAAACAGACCCCCTTCTTAACACGGGCTGAGGAGTCAACAAGAGACTTGGAAAAAGTGGGATGTTAGAAGATGGGGAACAAAAAAAAGCAGGAGACATTCAGTAGTAAATCTCAGGGGTAACTTGCTGGGAGTCGACTGGATCGTATGCGAATCACCCCAGTCCTGACACTCACTAATTGGGTGACCTCACAATTAAGTCTCAGTTTCCTCACCCATAAAATGGGAATGATGATGCTCTGATAGTGTGCTGTAAGAAGTTCAAGATCTGCTTCTGAAACACATTAGTTGAATGACTCTGGGACTATCCAGTCCCTCCATGTAGCTCTCCAAGATGGAGAAGCAGGTGTCACTCTGTGTTAGGACAGGTCCCCGTGCCCGTGAAACCCCAGAGATGTGAAGGGCCAGTGAGGTAGTTAAATCGGAAGAATCCCAGCTGGGTCACAACTTCCTGTGGCAAGGTTCAGTGGTTTCCCTTTGCCTCAGTGTCCCCACCTGTAAAACTGAAGAGCTCTAAATCAATAAAGTGAAGTGCCACCTGACACGGGTTCTACTCTGAATGTCCCTTTTTACATTTTCACCAGTGGAAAGTAGCCCTGGGAAGTCAGTGGTTGGCACCCGAGGGCATTTGTGAAATGTTTGTTACAAGCAAGACAGATGGAGCTTAATGGCCCCAACTATCCTTACTGCAGCTTCAAACTGAACTCATACAGAGGGAGAATCTCTGGGGCAGAAAGGTCCTTGCTGTGGTTTGGGAGCCTTCCGAGCTGCCCATGACTCTCAGGCTACAATAGCCAATCTTCAAAACCTTATTGATGTACTTCATAGGGGTTACAGGCAGTGTAGTACAGTGGGAAGAGTTTAGGATTTGGAGCTGGAAGCCCTGAGTTCAGATTCTGACTCTGTTTTCTGTGTGAGCACAGGTCACTCCCCTCTAGGTCTTCATTCCTCTCCTGGAAAAAGAAGAGGATGGACCAGATGATCTTTGCATTCTAAGTCTGTGATTGTATTACTTAGAAATGATATTGTGAGGCCAGAAGAAACTTTAGAGAGCATCTCTTTGAAGTCCATCGCTTTAAAGAGGAGGAAATAAATTGAGAGAGACAAGGACGGGCCCAGTCCCACAGCAGGTAAGTTTAACTCTCCAATAGGCTGGGGAAGGACCCAAAAGTGGGGCCGGAGAGAGTGCCATCGCCAGGGGAACCAGACAAATACTTTTCAAATTGCCTGTGGCTTCTAGGAAGAAGGTCTTTATTTGGGCAAATCTGTGAGTTGTTTATCAGCTTAAACTCATTATCTGCACATATGGTCTTTGCACTATGGTTTGGGAAAATAAGGGGGAAGGAAAGGGCCTACACTGGTTGATGAAATGTCATCCACCAAGTGCCAGAAATGAGGGCTCTTTGTCAATGACGTCAAATTAGGCTCCCTGCCATGAGCGAAGGGGCTACCAGAAGGAGAGTCATAATATTTTAACTCGGCAGGAATCCTGCAAGGAGGCCCAGGGGGAGGGGGAGAAAAATAAAGGGAAAGGGGATTCATCTCTCTCCTCTCCCCCCCAAAAGAAGTCAATCCATTCTCTTAACATTCAAGAGCTGCTAACTGACCAATCCCCAGTTATCTCTAGGTGCCCCGACCAAGGACACTGACCAATCCCCATTGTTCCAAGTGCCCTGACCAAGAACACTGACCAATCCCCATTGTTCCAAGTGCTCTGACCAAGGACACACAGCCACTGCTCTCAGGGACTTTACGACCTGGCAGGTTACTAATATGACATGAAGACAGCAGGAAAGGGCTGGGCGTGGGCGGCCGGGGAGAGGTTCACATCTGAAATTTCATCATATCAGGGGTTAGAGTATTGAACTTGGAGATAGAAGCTCTGGATTCAAGTCCTTTCTTGCTCTAAGCCTGTGGTTTACATTTGTGGTTTATTTTTCCTCAATTTCCTGAGGATGCAAAGAAACTCAAATCCTATGGAATATTTTGTTTGTGGAGTATACAGATATATATTCACATACGTGGTATATATACATACATATAATAACAATTATAATAGCGTGCATTTATATAAATACTTAAAGTGCTCTTCAAATATTACCTAATTTCATCCCTGTAACAATGATAGGATGTAAGCATCCCTGTAACAATGATAGGATGTAAGTGTGTTATTATTCCCATTTTACAATTAAGAAAACTGAGGCAGGTTAAGTAACTTGCCTAGGATCTCACAAAGAAATTATAATTGAACTCAGGTCTTCCTGCATCAGGGCCCAATGCTGTATCCACTATACAACCTAACTTCCTCTAAAGCTAGACTTTGACACATGCGTACTCATTCTTTAGGGTAGGTTACCTGGTCTCTGTGGCAGAATGCATACTTAGATTTCCATACATCCATGATCTCCTAAGAGGCAGCTGCTGGTTCACTAAATAGAGCACTGGGTCTAGAATCAAGGAAACATGAGTTCAAAGACATCCTGACATACTTTCTAGCTGTATGACTCTGGGAAAGTCAATTAATATCAGTCTGCCTCCATTTCCTTATCTGTAAAATGAGAATAATAATAGCACCTGCCTCCCAGAGTTTTATTCTAAGGATCAAATGAGATAACAATTGTAAAGTATTTGGTAGTGTGTTTAGCACATAGAATATAGTATATAAATATTATTATTCCTATATGTATGGGGACATCCAGTGGAACCCAACATCCTCTGTGCCTCTTGTCACACACATGGTCTTGAATATATCCTGGGCATTAGTAAATCACTCATTGAATATCTGCCATCCATCCTTGTTACAACATGTATATAGGATTTTTCTGAGGGTATTCACAGTGCATCATAGCACTAAGAGTGAAGAGAGCTAGACTTTATCAAAGTTCAAATCCTGCAAGGACTTGTCAAATCCTCCTCAGTTTATTGGAACATCCAGGCTGAGGATGAGCCAATGCTACAAAGTTTCTTGAGTCACCATCGTCTAAATGGCTCTGGGAACAGAGTTCCTTAGGATAAGAGTTGCTAGGAAAATGGAAATCTCAATCTTTAAGCTGCCTTCTTCCAAGGGGGTAGAGACAGTGCATTGCAGGGGGCTGAAGTTGGGGAAAGAGAAATGAGACAGTTGAAAGCACAGAGACCAATGATACTGTCTGAGAAATGGTGGCTGGTCCCAGCCATTAGCCACAGTCCGAAGGAGGGGAGAATATTCTGTGTTACAGGGGATTTGCTCCCTCTTGCTCCAAGTCCCATCTGAGGTTCCCACCCCAAGGAATGGCAGTAAGAATTCTGAAGCAAGGGTCTCTACTAGATCTATATCCCAAAGAGATCATAAAAAGGGGAAAGGACCACATGTGCAAAAATGTTTGTGGCGGCCTTAGTGGCAAGAAATTGGAAACTGAGTGGATGCCCATCAATTGGAGAATGGTTGAATAAGTTGTGGTATAAGAATATTATGGGATAATATTGTTCTATAAGAATGACCAGCAGGATGATTTTAGAGAAACCTGGAGAGACTTACAGGAACTGATGCTGAGTGAAGTGAGCAGAACCAGGAGATCACTATACACAGCAACAAGATCATATGATGATCAATTCTGATAGGCTCTTTTCAATAAGGAGATGATTCAGACCAGTTCCAATACACTTGTAATAAAGAGAGCCATCTGCACCCAGAGAGAGGACTGTGGGAACTGAGTGTGGACCACAACAGAGCATTTTCATTTTTTTTTTGGTGTTCTTTGCTGGCATTTTGTTTTCTTTCTCATTTTCTTTCCTTTGATCTGATTTTTGTTGTGCAGTATGATATTTGTGGAATTGCATAGAAGAACTCCACATGTTTAACATATATTGCATTACTTGCCATCTAGGGGAGGGGGTAAGGGAGGGAGAAAAAAAAATTTTTTTTGCAAGGGTCGATTGTGAAAGCCCTTCTTTGCATAGATGTTAAAAATTAAAAGCTTTATAAAAAAGAATTCTGTTACAAGGAGGGATGGGAGAGATCAATCAGTCAATAAGCATTTATTAAGGGTCTTGCATGTATCAATCTCTGTATTAATGGTACAAATACAAAACCAAAAATGAATGAAACAATCCACACTTTCAAGGTGTTTATAGTCTAGGATAAGCATTTTAGTGGATATAGAAGACAGGACAGCTAGAACATCATTGCTATTTATATTCTTTAACATTTGGAGTAGTGATGTCTCCTATAGAAATGGGATCACTAAATCAATATATAAAGATCTCAACTCTATACTTAGTTTTAAAGTGTAACATTATCTATATTTTATTGTATTTTGTTTATTTTGTTAAATATTTCCTTATTACATTTTAATCTGGTTCTGGTGGATGGGAGTAATATGGGTCATGTGTTTAAAAAAGTATAGCTCCTCCACAATCATCTATCTCCTGGAGTAAGTAGGGCTATTATTATTATTATTATTATTATTATTATTATTATATATTATTATTATACACATTGTACAAATGGAGAAACTGAGGCTTAGACTTGGAAACTGAGACTTTGACCTTGATTTCTCATCTCAGCATCCAGCATTCTTTCCATTGCCTCTCACTCTAAGGTGAGAGGTAGGACAGAGCAGAGATCAAACTCTTGGCCCTAGAGTGCTGAACCAAATTAAGTTATAATTGGGAAATACTTAACAAAATAAATCAAAATGCAATATATATAATGATAATTTGTATATTTCTAAGTCAACATATGGCCCTCAGGGATTCATTTTTATTTGAATAACACTGGCTATAAAAACAGAGGACCTTATTTCTAATCCTGTCTTAACAGTTTCTGTGTGTATGACCTTAGCCAAGTCATTTTCACTCTTTAAGCATCTATTTTCTCAACTCTTAATGTGAGAGAGAGAGACAGACAGACAGACAGACAGGCAGACAGACACTGGACTTTAATCTCTGAGATCCTTTACAATTCTAGAAGTATAATCCCTCCAATTCTGAGACTATGGAAATTAGAAAACTTACAAGTAAAATCTCTCTTTCTTCTCTTTTCTCTCCTGCTTTCATTGCTCTTCCCTCATCACTCCTTTTCTCCTATTCTGACTCTTTTCCTCTGTCTTTCTCTGTTGTGTCTCTCTCCTTCCTTTCCCTTCTTCCTCTTTCCCCTACTCTCTCTTCTTTTTTCCAGAGTCTCTTATGTAAGTCTCCATTCCTCTTGAGAGCTGATCCTCCAGAAACTAATGAGTTGCCTCCCTTATCCCTCTCCAGATTAACCTCAGGTTCTGCAAATTAACCAGGGTTTTTCAATCATCCCTTGCCATCTTAACTTCACATCAGGTAAAGAATATTAAAACAAAAAAAAAAAAAAAAAAAAAAAACTCCAGTCATTTTAATCAGGAAGGAAAGCTGGACTTGGAGAAAGGCTAGGAAAGAATGGGAGGAGAGTTGAAATTTCCCAGGATCCTCTTGAGGTTTGCCTGGAAGGAAATGTACTAGAAAGAACTTTGGCTACAAAGTCAAGGAGAAGGACCTATCCCTAGCTCAGCCCCCATCTTGTTTGATTTCAAGTATCATGACATTAGAAGTAGATCTGAAAGGAATGCTAGTGTTCATTTTGTTGAGCCCACTTATTTTAGAGATAAGGAAAATGAGACCCAGACTGGGGGAGAAAAGGCCCAAAGGAAATTTCCAAAAGGAAAATGGGGAAATTTTTAACAAAACAGACAGACACATGTAAGGAGCAGCACCTAGCTTCAAACCTGAGTCCTTTGACCCATGCTATATAAAAAAAAAAGCTCTTTCCACTAAACTTTAGTTCCTTCATTTTCAAAAGAGAGAGTTGGGCTCAGTTCTTTCCTTCCTTCAATCAATTAACAAGTATTAAAATACCTACTATGTGCTAAGCCCTGGAGATAAAGCACAAAGAATGAAATCACTGATTCATTTAAGCCCCTTTTGGGGTCAGAACACTGATCTAGGCACTTAGGGGGAAGACGTAAGGAAGCCCTCTGGAGAATAATGGATTTGCCCAGTGTGTGGAGCAGAACTAGAGTCCGGTTCTTTATGACTCCGAGTCTATTTTCTAAATCAGCTGACGGACTGCACTAAACCACGTCCAAGGTCACTTCCAGCCTGAAATCTATGATCCTCTGATCCCAGGTCACAAATACAGATGACTAGAATCTGAAGGAGCACGAGAACCACATTAAAGAAGTGATCATAGCTGATCTCAAGGACCTTGCAGCTCTTAGACTCCATGCTACTCAATTATGCTCCAGAGTTCACAGACAGCAGAAGCCTCTTGTGGGAGCTTCCCCTTCTCCTCCACTTTTCCTGCGCTTCGTTGGAAGCCAAAATTGGAGGGAGAAGGAAGCTGGGTGACTTCTCCAAGTTACCTCTCCCTCTCTGGGACTCAGTTTCCTCATTTGCAAAACGTGAAGGTTTGACCAAGTGACCTCCAAGGCCCTTTTTGCCTCAAGGTAACAGCTGATGGCAATCACCTTTCTAACAGCTCTCTAGCTGCAGCCTTTTAGCTCACCACCCTTCTCTCATACTGTTTCCCTTCTTCACTGAAGAGAAACAAGAAAAACTCTGTGAAAACCACATTATTTTTCTGGTACAGTGGAATGTCTTAAGTATTAAAAAAAATATATCTCCTCCTCTTTCTCTGCCTCTGTCTCTCTTTCCTCTCCTCTCCTCTCCTTCCCTCTCTCTCCCCCTTTCTCTCCCTCCTTCCTCCTCCTCCTCTATTCAAAATAATCTTTTTTATAGTAACTTTTGTTGTAGAGTATTTTGGTGGCATCCAAGGAAAACATGAAGCTGGCCGCAAGCAAGAGCAGGAATATTAAGCATCTTTTAGGGACTGTTTCACATTTCCTCCCTTTCTGAAGAGCGTTCTAAGGGCAGAGGAAGACCATCTGGCTGCGTATCCAGAAAAGAGAGAGCAGAAAACCTCATTCTGGAAGCAGGCACGTCACGCTGCCTTGGACCTGTTCACTGGCAAAGAGCAGGGGTTTGGGAAGTGAGGGAAACCGGAGAATCCAGGGAAAAGAATCTTTTTCAATGTTAAACAGTCCTTTAAATGACAAAGATGACAAGATCCGTGATTTAGGAGCTCGTGGGGACTAGTAGAATGTTTCCAATTGGATAGAGGGTTCTAAAGAGAAAAGTTTACGCGAACAATCCCATGTGTTTCAAGTTGCTGGGGTTAGTTGGCAACCACCAAACTCTCCTGTAACCTGTCCGTACTCCCCCACCCCAAGTGCACGGGATGGAGGACCCCGAGCAGACACACAGTAGGACAAGAAGTCTTTTTTAAAGGACTTACTGGGTGCTAAGCCCTGAATCAACAGAAAAGTGGCCCTCCGTTATCAAAGGACGGAGCCAGAAAAGGAAATCCCCACCCTTCTCAGCCCCTCCCCCCAGCCCTAGCGGACTCCGCTTAACCCAAAGGGGCCCGGGGGAAGCAGGCCAGACCCTAAGGCACCCCACTGACAAGAGACTGGGAGCTGGGCCTGGCGCCTGGCCTAAACGGGACTTTGTGGGTCCGGGAGACTGGGGGGAGGGGGAACCCTGCGAGGTTCACTCAGCATCTCCCAGCCCGCAAAGCAAGTGGTGGTTTCAGAGGGGGCTAAAGATCACTACGATTTTCTCGCGCCCCCCCCCCCGCCCCCACCAGCCTTCTCCTGAATCACCTTCTGGCGAGCTGGACGGCGATCTCCGAGCCGCGGGCACTGAGGAGGGAGGCTCGGCCAAGTCCCATCCGTCCCCTGCCTTCCTCTCCCCTACTTTTCCCCGGGCTCTGGCAGAGAGGGCGCCGCCGAGCTCAGCAGCCCGGAGCCCCTCCGGGTCTGCCCGATTTTCGGAGGGTCCTGGTATCTCCGGGAGCCACAGGAAACCCGCGGGAGTTATTTCCCCCCACGTGGGGAGGCCAGGGGCGGAGAAGGGCTCGCGAGCCAGAGGTTTGCCCGCGGGGGGGGATTTCCGACCCCAAATTCAGGGATGGCCCCCAAGGGAAGATCTGGAGCCTCTCCTCCCTGCTCTTGCAGGAAGGAACCTCGTTCTGGGCTTTCTCTCTCTCAATAACGGTCACTCACGGCTCAGACCCCCGCCCCCCCCCCCCACTCTGGAGGAGTCTCAGTCTCCTGCCTTCGGCCCCAGATCAATTCTGCCCGGCTCAGACGGTCAAAGGGAGTTTTTCTGTCTTCTCCTCCGCGGCTTTATTTCCCAGACCTCCTACAAAGTTGGAGCTCCCCTCACTAAGCGCCCCCCCCCCAGCTAAGATGGGCACCGTCCACTGGACCAGAGCTGTGTGACCCGTTCTCCCTCCTGTCAGAGAGTACCCATGCTGACCCCCCCACGTGTGTTCGTTCCCTTCCCGGCTGGGGCCGTGGCCGCCGAACCCCGAAAAATGCACCTGCCCTTCCACTCGGCTCCTCCGCGCCCCCTCAGCTCCCCTCCTTCCCCTCTCAGCGCACCTGTCCCCCGAAAGGCCGTCCCACACTCGGTTCGGTGGGAGAATGGGGGCGGGGACACGGGACGGTCCCGGCCGATCCGACGCGGGGTGGACTTGCCTCCTGGCCTCCGGGGACCGGGCAAAGCCCAGGCTGCGCTCAGAAGGGGAGAGGAGCGTAGGAAGCCCCTCCGTCAACCCCACCCCGAACCCCTCCGCACTCCGGGCTCCCCCACCTGGCCACCCGCCCCGGCCCAGAGCGCACACCCCGAAGTGTCCGGGAACAGTCGGTGAGCGGGTGGGGATGGCCCCAGGCTGGGGCGGCCCGGGGCCGCCCTCCCGCCCGCCCTCCCGCCTTCCACCTCCTTACCTTCCAGCAGCAGTCCGGGAGCAGCCCCGGGGCTGCCAGCAGCGCCCGAACCGGAGCGGACCCGAGCCGCGGCGCGCTGCCTTCCCGGGAGCCTCGGGCGGCAGGAGCTGGAACCGGAGCCGGAGGAGCCGCAGGAGCCGGAGCCCGAGCTCCAGCCGCCGCTGCCGCCTCCGCCGCGGGGGAAACTTTCCCAGGGACGGGCCCACGAGCCAGCCGGGGCCGCCGCCGAACTTGCCGGGAGCTCGCCGCGGCTCGCGGCCTCGCTGGGCGCGGGGGAGGCTGAGAGGGCGGCGGCGAAGCGGGAGCGCGGGCGCAGCGGCGCGAGGTTCGCTCTCCGGGCTGGCGCTGCCCGGCCGCCGCCTCCTCCGGCCGCTCCGGCTCACTCGCTCCGCGTCGCGGCGGCTGCTGCCTCTGCCCGGCAGCCCGACGGAGCCCGAGACACCAGCTGCCTGCGGCCAGCGGCGGCAGCGGAGACGGCGGCGGCGGCGGCGCGAGCGGCAGCAGCCAGCCGGCCCCGAGAGCCGGCTCCACCTCCCAGCCACTGCCCCCTCCCCTCCCCAGCCAGCCAGCCCTCCCCTCCCTCCTCCCCCCTCCGAGCCCCCTCCCTCCTCCAGCCAGCCCTCCCCTCCCTCCTCCCCTCCCCAATCCCCCTCCCCACTGAACATCCATCTCCCAGCTCAGGCAGTGGCCCCGGGTTCTTTCTTGCCTCGCGCTTCATCAGGAGCCTTACGGTTCCCCTTCGCGGGGGTGGCTGCTTTTCCCCCTCAGAGGGGGACTTCCTGGTGCTTCTCCACTCTCCGAGCCTCCAAGTTCTCCAACCCGATCTCCCCCTTCTGCCCGACGGCCGGGAGGAAAACAGGACTTGGGGGGCAGACAGAATCCGGGGGGCTCTGGGATCCCGGGTTTTGTTTTTTCTTCCAGAAAAACTTCCCTATTCCCCTTTATTTGAAGTAGGTAACATATACACACACATAACCTGTGTCATATACACATCGTCATATACAAACCTTGTGTTGTGTACATACGTGTTTCTATGTGATGTGTATACACACATACTGGGTCAGGCTCACTATTGAATGGAGCTCCCGATCAGCAACTTATACACAAGCTTTGTGTTGCACACATATATGTTTCTACGTGTTGTGTGTGTGTGTGTGTGTGTGTGTGTATACAAACATACTGGGTCATCAGGCTCATTGAATGGAGCTCTCAATCAGCAACTTATATACAAACACAATCCTTGTGGTGTGTGTGTGTGTACAAACATACTGGGTCATCAGGCTCATTGAATGGAGCTCCCAATCAGCAACTTATATACAAACACAATCCTTGTGTTGTGTGTGTGTATATATATTTTTATACACACACACACACACACACACACACACACACACAAACATACTGGGTCATGCTCATTATTGAATGGAGCTCCCAATAAGCAACCCCCCAGCGGTGCTGATCTCCACTTTCTCTGCAGCCAATCAGGTGTTAAGTGCCCTTAGGGTCACTCAGCAGTCCCTGTAAGAAGGGCGACCTGAAGCTTGTCTTCTCCCTCTGAGCTAGCTCTCTAGGCACTACACCACACTGCCTCAGCGTTAGCTAATGATCCCTCATAATAATGACTCATATTTCTATAGCAATTTAAGATTTAGGAGGCATTTTCCTCATAACGACCTTGTGAAATCGTTGGGCACTTTTTTTTTTTTTTAATAACATGAAAAAATAATGTTCACTCCAAGAGCTTCCTCCAGCTATTTCCCCATTGGTTAGTTCCTCTGGGGAAGGAAGGTTCCGTAACTGAAACGACAGAATTAGGAATCGGATTATAGTCCAAGTTATGCAAGCCACAACCAGTGTGATTGGGATGTGACCCTCTCTGATCCTCACCGGCATCTCCCAAATGGAGGCGTTGACCACATGGTTTCTAAGGACGCTGGGCCTCTCTACATTCCTGCGGTTACTGGGTCCATTTGGTCCAACTCTCTCATTGTACATATGAAGAAACTGAGTTCCGAAGAAATTAAGTGACTTGAAACTCTTAAACCTGGGTTTGACCCTTGACCTCCTGGTGATTCTGGTCATTGGTTTCCTCCTCCTCTCCAGGAGGAGTTCCGTTAATGGATAAACATTTATGGGGCACTTACTATGTGTCAGGCACTGTGCTAAGTTCTAGGGATACAAAAAGTGGCAAAAAAAAAAAAAAAAAAAAGTCATCACCCTTAAAAGGAGTTTGCAAGCCAATAGTGGCAATCTAGAATTTCCTGCCAGCATTCATATTTTGTGCTTCTCCTTCAAGAGAAAGTGGGAGCATCTGAGAGCACCTGTTCTTTCTTACCCTAGTCACCCCAAATGAGAGAATTTTGACCCAGTAGTGATTTTCAAGAACCTAAAGAGCCCTGATTCAGCATAGAAGAGGTCCCTGACCCAAACCCTGAGCACAGACACCTCAAATTCAAGGTCCAGGTTGATGCATATGGTGGGTGTCCCCAACCAAGGACATTTCACCCAACCTCTCCCCTCTGGGATGTAAACCCTTTACAGGCATGAGTCACAACCACAAAGCCGAGCTTCTGAACGGAAAGCTAACACACAAAAATATGCTTAGCAAAACCCAGAGCAGCAAAATCCAGGTTGTTGCCCTGTATGATGGCCGGTATTCATTGGCCTCCTTAAAACTAGTGTTGTGTCAGCTCAAGGAAGTAGAAAAAATAGGATTCAAATCAAAAGACTAGAAATATAATGTTAGTGATGGCTTTATGTGCAGGTGTGCGTTGTCCAGGTAGATTACATGTATCCACATAGGCTGCCAAGGAAACAAGGAGTTATCTCAGGTCTCCTCCATGTACTTATCTCCAAGGGAGATTTTGATTCCAATCCGGAGGGGAAACACAAGGTTGGAACCAGAGGCCCTCTGAGAAAAGGGTTATCAGGCTATATCTATCTGCTCCCTTAAATATAATCAGACTAGAGGAAATAATTTTCAAGTTCAAGGTGTGCTTCTGATTTTAATGGAGAAGGAAAATCTCAACTTATATATCCAAGGCTTGAGTCCCTTCCCACCAAATGCCATTTCCACAATGAATACATATAATGAATAATGGATAAACCCATTTATCCAGGTTGATAACAAAACAGACACCAGAGAAAGTAGACATAAGAGAATATATTCCCCACAATACACAAGAAAGATGAACTCTCTCACTGGAAAATGAGATTTTCTTAATTCAGCCAAGAGAGGAGAATCCCAGATTCTACCAAAAGAGAAATTACCTAAAGTTTCTAGGGTAATAAATTGCGCATGAGGACATGATTGAGGTTGCTGATTCCTCTACAAATAAGCTTCTTCCCAGAGTCTTTCTCTCCTCCCTTCAGGGACATGAAGAAAATTTGCAACGAGGTGTCTTCTCTCAAAGCTGGAAGGCAGAACTGTAGGATCTCTCTTCTCTACCAATCTCTCAACAGCTCTTCTCCCATGCAGGAGTGGAACATTGAGTAATCAGTCTCCATGAATAAAGAGGATCTTATGCAAATGGCCTCAGAGTCATGGGTTACATACACATAGAACAACCAGAAGATAGAAAAGAGCTGAAGGGGGAGTCCCATAGAACACAGAATGTTAAAGCTAGAATACTTTGAATGTTGGGAATTTTTTTTTATTGTGAGTCTTTTTTAGGACTTCCTTGGTGCAAGAAACTCCCAGATGAGTAAAATCACTTTATCAATGCAGATTACACTCCTTATATTCTTTGAGAATTGCTGGGGGCCTTTAGAAATTAAATTACTTGCCCAGGGTCACAGAAGCAGTATGTACCAGAGGTAGCAGAACTTGGACCTAGAAACTCTGACTCTGAGGTTGACTTTCCGCTTACTACACCAATGTTTGCCTCGCTCTGATATCTAAGAACATGAAATATGAGAAAGAAGAGCACCCAATATCAGAGATGGAGGAGAACAAAGAATGCAATAACCTCAAAAGGAACCTTAGAGAGCATCTAGCCCGATGTTCGTACTTTATAAATGAGGACAGAGGTCCACAACCACAACTAGAGGTTGGCTAACCTAAAATCTTAAAGCCAACAAGCGCTAGAACTGGGCCTAGGAGCCTCAAGTCCCGATTCCTAGCTCCAGGCATTTTCCGTTATATCGCATCAATTCTATACATTTCCACTGTCTAAAGAGACTGATAATCTTGCTGAAAAGATTATGAGAAAGCAATGGACCACCCACAATATTGAGAGCTAACTGGTGGTGAGGATTAGAGGTACCAGTTAGAATTTATAGAAGGAAGGAGTCTGGGAAAGTATGAGAATAGGAAACCAGCACTTACCTGGAGCAATGTATGTATAAGAGTTATCGCACAAAGACTGGTAACAGAAAACACTTTAAGATTTACAAATGATATGGGTTAGAGCTAGTCCAATTTAATCCAATACTTCCATTTTGTAGATTGCTATTGCTTAGTCATTATTGAGTCTTCATGAACCCATTTGGAATTTTCTTGTGGAGATAGTGGAGTTTGCCATTTTGTTCTCCAGCTCATTTTATAAATGAGGAAACTGAGGCAAATTGGGTTAAATGGCTTGTTTAAAACCGAGGTGATTCAGGCCAGTTCTAATGTATTTATGATAGACAGAGCCATCTGCACCAAAAGAAAGGACTATGGGGATTGAGTGTGGATCATAATATAGTATTTTCACTCTTTTTGTTGTTGTTTGCTTTTTTTTCTTTCTCATATCTTTTCCTCTTTGATTTGATTTTTCTTTTGCAGCAAGATAAATGTGGAAATACATTTAGAAGAATTGCACATATATTGGATTACCTGTATCTAGATACAGGAGGGGGTGGGGGGAAGGGAAAAAATCTGGAACACAAGGTTTTGCAAGGCTGAATGTTGAAAACTATCTCTGCATATATTTTGAAAATAAAAAGCTTTTAAAAAGAACATAAATTGATAATAAAATTAGCTTAAAATGACTTGTTCTAGATACATAGCTAATAAGTGTCTGAGATCATATTTGAACTCAGATAGATGAGTCTTCTTAACTCCAAGCCTAGGGCTCAGTGCAATTGAGTTCCAATTAACTTTCCCATTTTGTAAATAAGTAAAAGACAGAGACAAAATCCAAATGCAAGTTTTCAGATTCCAAATTAAATCTGAAATTTCTGGTGGAAAATGGGAATTAAGAAACCCTGAAAAGAGATGAGTTGAGTGGAGAAAATGTTCTTCTCTCCCTTCTTGGTGGGGATTATGGGGTCTTAAGAGAGGATTAGCACCTCTGATATGAGAGCCTTTTTCAGAGCTGACCATCTACCTTTGGTATCCTCTTGTCACCCAACTCTCATCTGTGGCTTCAAGAAGGTATAGCATAATATAAAATAAAATAAGATTCAAAAAAGAGAAAAGAAAGTCAACTTTCAATACATCATCAATTTATTCTCCTAATTATTCTCCTAGACTCAATCAAAGGTCCTGAAGGATTAGTGCTGAGTGAAAACTCAAAATCAGACTTAACATATATTGGATTACCTGCATCTAGGGAAAGAGGTTTTTTTTTGGGGGGGGGAAATTTCCAAAGCTGATGATTATCAGGGTTGGTTGATAAGGCCAGACAAATTGCCATGAAATGAAGCCCCCAGAGTTAAAAAAAAAAAAAAAAAAAAAAAACAAAGAATCAGGCTCTCTGTTCTTTCCCTCTCCTCCACCCCCATCATACTGGGAAAAAGTTTAAAGAAATGTGGATTATATTAAAGCCACCTTAAAGATGCCTAGTTGCCTTCTGGGGGGGGGCAGTCAATCCCATCTAGTCATCATCAGTTGGACACTGCTTAATTTCAATGAAGGCCAAAAGATTTTGAAGCTTTATGGGCCAAGATGATGACAATTAGAAAGAATATTGGATTTGGACTCAGAAGCCTTTTATGAAAATCCCAGTTTTGCCCTTGACTAGTGTTTCCCCATCTGTAAATAAGGCAAAGTAATGTCTACGGTCTCCTCCAGGTTTACTGTTCCATGATTCTGTAAATACTGACTTTTCACAGTTTCAAGGAGAAACCCTATGCTCTGTAAGTATGTAAGGGAAGGGAAAAGGAAAAGGAAAAGAAAAGGGAAAAGGGAAAGGGAAAAGAAAAGAAAAGAAAAGAAAAGAAAAGAAAAGAAAAGAAAAGAAAAGAAAAGAAAAGAAAAAGGAAAAGAAAAGAAAAGAAAAAAGAAGAGAAAGAAAGAAAAACATCAACATACAAAAAGGAGAGTATATCCATAAAGAAGGTGTGGCCAACATTTTGGATCACTGGTAACTTTGGATAGAGAACTTTCAGTTGAGTGATGAAGGAGGGAGTCAAATCACAAAGAGGAAAGTGAGTGAGTGGAGAGGAAATCAATACAATTGAGTCTAGACAATTTTTTCCCCTGGGAATTTGACTGTGAGAGGAAAGATGAATATAATTTTTTAGCTTATGGATGTAATAGGATCAAAAAATGCTTTTGGCTGTTGTTTTATTTTGAAAATTTGTTTTGAAGAGACTTGGGCACGTTTACAAACAAAAGGGAAGAAATCAATAGCTAAGAAGAAACTGAAGATGGGAGAGAGATGGGGATGTGTGTTATTAGGGGACATTCTGATGGAAGAAATAGGGAGGGGATGCTATCAAGACATAAGTATACATAGTATACATGGGATCTCTCTATGCATTGCTATGGATCAAGAGTACTTATTTTTAAAAAGAGAGAAAGTGAAACATTTCATTAGAAAAATAATTGATCTGGAGAACAGATCAAAGAAAAATAATATAAGAATAATTGGACTATCTGAAAATTATGATAAAAAAGAATTTAGTTACAATATTATAAAAAAATTACCAAGGAAAATTGTCTTGAAGTTTTAGAACAAGAAAGCAAAGTAGAAATAGAAAAAAATCCACTGATCACCACCTGAAAGAGATCCCAGGAGGAAAACTTATAGGAATATCATAATCAAGTTTCAAAACTCCCAGGGTAAGGAGAAAATATTGAAAGCACACACACAAAAAAATTTAAATATCACAGAGCTACAATAAGGATTATATAAAACCTAGCAGCTATTATGTTGAAGGACCATAGATCTTGGAACACTATATTCCATAGAGCAAAAGAGCTAGAATTATGACCATGGGCAACTTATCCCCAAAAGTTAAGTAAAATACTGAATAGGGAAAAAAAATCTATTGAACTCAAAGAATTTTAGTTTTTTGTTGACAAAACTCCTAGAACATGAGGGAAAATTTTGACATATAACATCTAGAAAATATATAAGGTAAATCTTAAAGACTAATTAGAAGAGACTCAATAAAATCAAATTGTTTACTTTATATAGTGAAAGTCTTAGCAGTACTCTTATGATTGTCATCATTATTTGGGTAGTTTAAAAGAACGGCGTGGGCTGAGCGGAGTATGCTGAGGGTGATTCTAAAATATAAAACTGTGTAGAGAGAGATAAAAAGGAGTAATTATCTCATACAAATGAGGCATAAAAGGAAAAATTAATACAGAACAAGCTAGCAGAGAGAGCACGGATAGTGCTGGAACCTGACTTTCATTGGGAATGGGTTAAAGAAGAAAGTCTTCTAAATACAGAAAGAAATAAGAGAATAAGTTGGTAGATTAAGGAATGGAAGGGCAAGGTAATGAATAAAAATAAAGAAAATGGGTGAGGAGGGACAGGGTAAATAAGATGAGAAGAAGAGTGAGGAAAAATAGGAAAGAAGAAAATACACTACAAATAATTGTAGCTTAGAATGTGAACGGGACAAATTTATCCATAAAATAGGAATGGATAGCAGGTTTGAAATTTGATTTTTTAATAATACATTGCTTTCAGGAAACATTATTAAAAATGGGAGATATATACAAAGATAGCATACAGGGCAATAGTAGTATTTTATATGTAAAAAGAAACAAACAGGGATAGAAATCATGATCTCAAACAAAGTGAAAGTTAAAACTGATTTAATCAAAAGTGAAAAAATAGAGAAACTTCACTATGTGTCAGCAATATTATTCAATATTGTTTTAGACCATTTAAAATACCTAGACATTATAAAATACTTGAGTGTATACCTGTCAAAATAGAGACAAGGACTATATAAAAACAAAGAGAAGATACTTTTATGCAAATAATCTCATATCTAAATAATTGAAGTTATGTTTATTGTTCATAGATGATAAAGTCAATATAATTTTAGTTTTAGTTTTTTCTGCTAGGCAATTGGGGTTAAGTGACTTACTTGGCAGGTTCTACTGAATCCAAGCAGTGCTATCCACCACACCACACCCAAATATAATTTTTAAATGACAGTTTTTACCTAATTGATCTATTTATTCAATGTCATTCCAATTAAATTACTAAGAATTATTTTACTGAGTTAGAAAAAATAATAACTTCATTTGGAAGATCACAAAGTCAGGAACTTCAAAGAAACTGGGGGAAAATATGCAAAGGAAGTAGATCTAGCAGTACTAAACCTTAAACTAGATTACAAGGCAAGAACATTGTGGAAGTGAAAAAGGATAATTTTGATGATTTTAAATTAAAAATTTTGGTATAAATAAAACCTATGTGTTTGAGAACAGAAGGAATGCAGAAAATTGGGGGGGAATTTTTCATAGGACAATCTCGCATGTCGGATGTGATTGGGTTAGAATCTATGGAGTAGGAAATGATGAGGTGGTTGATTTAGAAAAATATGAAAAGATTTGTGCTTGTGAAGAAAGCTGTTATCCATCATCAGAGAAACAGCTGACAGAAATAAGCATGTCCTATATATGTGTGTATATGAGTGTATACGTGTATATATGTATATTTTATACATGTTTATCTATAGATATACATATACTTAATTGTAACCGTCTTCAAAAGGTGGGTGCAGAGGGAAATGGAGAAAAAAACAAAGTAAAAAGTGCAAAGCAGAGAACAACAACAAAATAAGGAAGCAAAGCCAGGAAATTGAAAACAATATGTAGTATTTATTATATAGGTTTTCTTGGAAATGTATTGTTTTATACTGAATCCTCTCTCATTGGAGGATCTGATATATCTTTTTTTTCTTTCCTTATTTTGTATTTAAGTTTAAAATTTTAAAAATTAACAAAAAAAATTACACATCTAAAAAGAATGACCTTCATGAGAAGAAAAGCTTTCTCTTTATCAGAGATTGGAATATAGAAGAGAATGGAGGATAACATCAAGGAGTTGTAAGATGCAGAGAAGGGGACAAAAGGGACCTTTATTTTGTCAGTATAGTGTGGGGCAAGATCCTCAGCTGAAAAGAGGTAACATGGGAAGCATAAAGAGAGAAGGAGTTTAGAAGAGTCTCTGCACAGTGAGATAGAAAATCAGTTAGGGAGTAACAGTATTGCCTTGCTGCAGTGAAAGCCTAGCTTAGACTAGATACAAAATTTGTCGTTAACTTAGTCTGCAGATTTTCATTATTTCCTCCAGCATTCTTCAGCCTCCCATGAGTAGGAAAGGAACAGAATAATGTTGGGAATAATCCGGTGTTAAGCCTTGGTAAGGCATGATGGAAATAAGTTAAGGACACAAATAATTCAAGATTTGAAAATAGCATAATATTGAATTAGGTGACTGTAAGGATGATTTTGGAAATAAAGGTAAAAGAGAACTGGAAAACCAGAATAGGAATGATAGCCTTGGAAATTACTGAGGAAAGGAGAGACTGGAAGTCTTAGTGATGATTAGGGGCAGCTTTAGGAGAAGCAAGACACGAGGAGAAATGAAGTGATGAAGGATTATGGTCTATGAGGAAATTTTAGAATTCTTTCTTATAAAAGTGAAACTTTGGGGTTGATGTTGAAATTAAGGGTGTGGCCAATCTTCTGTGGTAAAGTAGAAGATAAGTAGGTAAAGTAGAGGTAAGGTAGAGTAGAAAAGGAGATCATGGGAGTTGAAAAGATTGAGGAATTGAGAGGTTTGAGTGTTTGAGGGATATTAAAATGTAGAGGGACAGAAAACAGGGTAGACAGACTATGAATCAGGTACTGAACACTTTGAAAAAAGGAAGCACAATAACCTCAGGGCTGGTAGATAATTGCTTTTGGTATCTGAACTGGGTGATGATTTAACAAGTCTAGACCTGAAAATAAAAAAGGGGTTTGGTGATGGAAGAGGGAGCATTTGGAAGTAGCAATGGAGAACAAAGAGTATTCTGTCTTTCCAAGATCAATGTGAGAGGGGATATGAGAGAAAGTTGAAAGAATTTCCAGGAATTTTGGATATGGGGGGGGGGGAGATTAAGTCATTAGAAGTCCTTGAGGAAAAAAAAAAGAAGTCCTTGAAGAGGAACAGAGTATAAAAGGAAGATATTGACAATGAAAGGAAATGTGTTAATGGTAGAACAGGAATTCCAGAGATTACAAAGAAAGAAGTGAGCAGAACTAAGGTAGAATTTGAGGAAAGTTGGAGATGAGATAAATGGAAGATGAGAGAATAAGAAATAAGGATTGGGAAGGATATATTTTATGTTCAGGCAAATAAGTAAGAAAGTAAGAAAGAAAGAAAGAGGTGATGAGAATTTTCTAGTCATTGGGGATGAGATGGGGCATAGTGGAAACATCTTAGCAATTGCTATAGTGATGGGAGCAGATGGGTGTAATGCTTAATTTTATCTTGAAGTGATAATTTTGCTTCTTAAGATCTAACTGATCAGTTGCCAACCCCAGGATCCTTTGACCTAAAATGGTATGCTAGTCTTTCTTTCTATCAGAGTTGGGTAGTGGAAGACCATCAGCTGTGCTAATCCCTAGGCTAGACTAATTACACTCAAGATGCACAGTTCTCGAGATCATAAATAAACTAGAGGAACATAGGATAATTTACCTCTCAGACTTGTGGAGGAGGAAGGAATTTGTGACCAAAGAAGAACTAGAGATCATTATTGATCACAAAATAGAAAATGTTAATTACATCAAATTAAAAAGCTTTTGTACAAACAAAACTAATGCAAACAAGATTAGAAGGGAAGTAACAAACTGGGAAAATATTTTTACAGTGAAAGGTTCTGATAAAGGCCTCATTTCCAAAATATATAGAGAACTTGACTCTAATTTAAAAGAAATTAAACCATTCTCCAATTGATAAATGGTCAAAGGATATGAACAGACAATTTTCAGATGATGAAATTGAAACTATTTCCACTCACATGAAAGAGTGTTCCAAATCACTATTGATCAGAGAAATGCAAATTAAGACAACTATGAGATACCACTACATACCTGTCAGATTGGCTAAGATGACAGGAACAAATAATGATGAATGTTGGAGGGGATGTGGGAAAACTGGGACACTGATACATTGTTGGTGGAGTTGTGAACAAATCTGGAATTATTCCCCAAAAGTTATCAAACTGTGCATACCGTTTGATCTAGCAGTGCTACTACTGGGCTTATATCCCAAAGAAATACTAAAGAAGGGAAAGGGACCTGTATGTGCCAAAATGTTTGTGGCAGCTCTTTTTGTAGTGGCTAGAAACTGGAAAATGAATGGATGTCCATCAATTGGAGAATGGTTGGGTAAATTATGGTATATGAAGGTTATGGAATATTATTGTTCTGTAAGAAATGATCAGCAGGATGAATACAGAGAGGCTTGGAGAGACTTACATCAACTGATGCTGAGTGAAATGAGCAGAACCAGGAGATCATTATATACTTCAACAACTATACTGTATGAAAATATATTCTGATGGAAGTGGATATCTTCTACAAAGAGAAGATCCAATTCAGTTCCAATTGATCAGTGATAGACAGAATCAGCTACACCCAGAGAAGGAACACTGGGAGATGAGTATAAACTGTTTGCATTTTTGTTTTTCTTCCAGGTTATTTTTACCTTCTGAATCCAATTCTTCCTGTGCAACAAGAAATTTGGTTCTGCACATATACGTCATATCTAGGATATATTATAACATATCTAACATGTCATCTAGGGGACGGGGTAGAGAGAAAGAAAGGAAAAATCGGAACAGAAGTGAGTTCAAGGGATAATGTTGTAAAAAAAAAAATCACCCATGCATATGTACTGTCAAAAAAGTTATAATTATAAAATAAAATTTTAAATAAATAAAACTATATTTTAATTTCAAAAAAAGATGCACAGTTCTCTGTACAAACATTATCCCACACATACATACACACTGAAGAGTTCCCAGTTATAGCCTTAATATCTAGTTTTCACAATCTAATCAGTGTTTATGACTAACCCAGGAATAAGAAGGAAGGGGAGGAATGGGCTCCATTTTCCACAAGGAGAAACAACCAGGCTAGTACAATGTTGTTTTTATAAAAATTCCCTGATCAGCTCTGAAGAAAAGGCACTAAATGAATTCTAAGAAGACACACATGGACATATACAGATACAAAGTTGTCCTGACCTGCTAGGTAGAAATGGGAGTATAGCAGAGGAAGATGGAAGCCAAGATCTCTTTTGGAGACAGAGATTCTCTAACTATCAGAGCAGAAAAAAGAGAGCAAGATGTAAAAAGGAAAGAGATCATAAGAAACCAGCTCAATGATTTTTCTTGCTTAGCATGATGAATATGGAAATATGTTTAGAAGAACTGCACATATTTAACCTATATCAGATTGCTTGCTATCTAGGGAGGAGAAAGGGAGGAAAATTTGGAACACAAAGTTTTCCAAAGGTGAAAACTATCTTTGCACATATTTGGAAAAATAAAATACTATTTAAAAGAGAGAGAGAGAGAGAGAGAGAGAGAGAGAGAGAGAGAGAGAGAGAGAGAGAGAGAGAGAGAGAGAGAGAGACAGAGAGAGAGAAACAGAGAGAGAGAAACAGAGAGAGAGAGAGAGAGAGAGAGAGAGAGAGAGAGAGAGAGAGAGAGAAATCATATCAAAACAATTCACCTGACTCTTAATTGTGATGACATCCCGAAAGAAACATAATGTCCCAACAACATCAGAGATTTAACAATGTGGCTTTCAAGTTAGTTATTTGTTTCTCCCTTTGCTATAAAATGACCCATTTCCTTTTTCAACAGTACATCTTCTGGTTTATTTCTTTTGGACCATTTCTTGAGCACAGGTCTCAGATCCTCAAGTGGCTATGTGATCTCATCAATGACAGAGTTCTTTTCCAACAATACACATTACCCCCAGCCATCCATGCCCACCCAGACTGGGTAACTTGTTTCTATTCTCCCAAAAGTTCACCAGGAAGGATCTACCCAATGTTTTTCCTGACATCCATCTCTCCCAAAATCAGTCAGGTACCAGGAGAGCCCTGTGGCTCTCTACCTGCCATCCCTTGCTCTTGGGATCTTCTCCCCTTACTACTGCTCCTCAAGTTCACCTGTTATGTATAAGTGTCTGCTGACAGCCTCTGTTCACCTTTCCATAGGTAAGTCATCTTTGATAGTATCCTGCTTCCTAGCATAGCGTGATGGGGAGCATTAATTAGATGGGTAATCAGAGATTGCTACTCTGGCTCTGTCACTTACTTCCGTATTTCTTCAGCAAAGTATCCCAAGCCATAATTTTTCCTCATCTGTAAAACACAAATTTAGATGCTCTCTATTCCCTTCCAGCCCTACAAGCTAGGAATCCAATGGCATAACTACGACAGCCATTAGTAACATGAGAAGTACTTAGGAGAGGGGAGGGAATGGGAGAATAGATGAGGAAGAGATTGGGAGGAGGTAGGATCTGGGAAGGCTTCGTGGAAGGGATGATACATTTAATTGGACATTGGTTGCTTTGACCCTGATTTAGTTGAGGATACTGGAAGGCTCCACTTGGGAGCTGCTAGCCAGGATCACACTTTTGAAGGCACTTATTATCATATACTGCAGGTGCTCTCATGATTTCGGGCTCCTGCCAGCAGGCTGTGAAATGAGGGATCTAATTGAAAGCCTTAAACTGTGCAGCTGATGAGTGTGGATCCTACAGGTGAGGCACTTCATTCATTATGCAGAGGATGAGCCGGACAAAAGCTGTGAATCAGCCCATCGTCATTCTGGGGGATGTAATGCAAAAGCTTCCCTTTCCTCTAGCTCAGGACAGGTCCTTCCAGCCCCAGGGGCTGGATCAGCACAAGAGTAGCCACCTCTTTCCCCCAAAACTTCCATTTCTTTATCTGGAAAATTGAGATCATAATAACAGACTGAATTACTCCCCAGTTTTGGTGGGAGGATAAAATGAGATCATAGATAGAAAAACACTTCAACAGCTTAAAGTGCTAACAGACCATGTGGTTATTATCACTGGTCTCCTTATTTAATATAGTACCAGGATAAGAATCAGAGAACCGTATAAATATCAGAAGGGTAAAATCCACTGACAGCTTTTCTTATTTTTCTTATTTCACTGAAATAAAAAAAAAAATAATCCTGTGGATTTCAGTCCATAGAGCCCAAGGTGGTCCCAATTCTGCCATTAACGTGCTGTGTAGTCTTATTTAAGTCACTTTCCCTGTTTTGCCCTCAGTTTCTTAATTTGTAAATGAAGGAATTGGACTCAATATCTAAAATCCCTTTCAGCTCTTAACATTTCATGTTCTATGTCTCCATGTTTTATCCAGCTGTGACATTTATTTTTCTCTGTTTTCTCCAGATCTAACAGCCTGTGTTTATGCAACTGATAGATATGGATTTATAGACACTGACTACAGGGAAGAATCAGACTTTCTCATTCCTTTAAGTTAATTTGATAATGCCCCCAAAACATATCAACCGATTGCTTGATTGCATCTCTACCCAAATTCTGATAACTTTTTGGAAGCCTGGATTTCTTTCTTTCTTTTCAATTTTAATGGGCAAAGAACTTATCGTGGGTAGATTTTTGTCACTCGTGAAATGGTGATCCGATTTAAACAGCTTCTAAGATCAGAAGGTCATCTGTATTACTTACATCTCTGTTTTCAGGATCTAAAATTCTATGTTTACATCCTGTTCTAAGGTCCCTTCAGCTCTAGCATTCTATGTTCTAGTACCACTTCTGACAGCTCTGACATTCTGTCTCCTAAAAAATCTTTGAGCTAACATTTGCTGTTCTGAGGTCCCTCGGATCTTTAGTACTATAGGTTCTAAAGGACCTTTTTCCTCCAACATTCCAGATTCTAGGGCCCAACTCCACCCTTAAGTTGCTTATTAGCTAAGAACGCTGTGTCCTTGGAGACATGTCCATTCTCTCTGTTAGCTAAGTGAACTATTTTCAGTACGAGGTCAGCGGATTAACTAAAGCTTTTTTCGTCCACCTCTAGGAATGCTGACTACTTGGCTGGGAATGGGGCTGAGTGGGATGAGGAAGCTAGAGATAGGATAAGGCTAAATGGGAGGGTCTCAGACCTAAAGTACATTTGGGAAGTACACTTAGAAAGTGACTTCTCAAAGCAGGAATCACACTCAGGAGTTGTGCAAACTTGCAAGGCAATCGATTGATTTGGGGCTCAGTTTCCTCATCTTCACAATGAAGGACATGGACCAGATGTTCTGTTAAGGACCCTTTTTGTGTATCTGTCAATTTAAGGTTTAATTGCTCTGATGTGGTGTTTTGGCTTACGAAAAGCATGAATTCTTACAGATGTAAACCTATAAGGATCTTGGGAGTTCCTTCAGTCCAATTCCTTCATTTCACATGGAAGAAACTGAGATACAGAAGGGTGATGTTGCTTCTGCAGGATCACACAGCATACACAAGGCAGGAGTCGAAATTATTTTCCTGACCCTAAATTCACTCTGGACCATTGTTCTTTCCCCAAGTCAAAAAGACCTGGGTTTAGCTCATATCCTTTCTTTTGTCCAATCATCTCAGCCATGTCCTACTCTTTATGGCCCCTTTGGGGTTTTCTTAACAAAGATACCAGAATGATCTGCCACTTCCTTCTCCAGTTCATTTTACAGATAAGGAAACTGAGGCAGATAGGGTAAAGTGACTTGCCTGGGCTTTTTCAGCTAAGAAAATGTCTGAGGACAGATTTGAAGTCTGGCTTTAGGTACAGCAATCTATCTACTGAGTCACTGAGTGGCCCAGATACTTCCTCGATGGTAAATCAGAAAGCATTCATTAAGTTTTTACTATGTGTTAAATACTATGCTAAATGCTGGGGATAGAAATATAAGAGTAAAGATAATCTTTGACCTTAAGGAATCTACGTTCTGATCAAGGTGATAATACCCTTAAAGCCAGGGCACTTTGGTCTGGAAAGTAATGGGGCAATAAAGGAGATTGTTGACACATTCCATCCAAGAACAATGATTGACATGGTTTGATTGATTTAAGTTCAAGGCTTCTAGAGAGGGAGGTTGTAGAAAACGGTTGCAGGCCTGACAGCCCTTTCTGGAACAGTTGTCTGGGACAAGAAGGCACCTATAACAGGAGCGGTCCCAGGGCTGAAGTTCCTTCAGACCAAAGATACGTTCTGGTGGGAGGCATTTCGGGGCTGCCGAGGAAGCCATGAAGGACGTAGTCAGAGCTGACATACAAGAGGAGGCGGTCGGACTTTCTGGCCTTCAAGGTCTCTGTTAGCTCCAATCTATGATCTTAAAACAATATGATCTCATTGCAGAAGCAGGACCCTTAGCCAATCCAGCCTGAAACACCCAGCAGACCTCACCCTGACCATTTACTTCCCAAAGAAAATACATCAATCTCAGTGACACACTTGGTTGTCAGAAATTTCATTACCAGAAGTAGAAATAACACAGGAGAAAAGGGGATACATATACTCCAGACAGAACTACAGATGTTTTGGCAGCTCTGTGATGGGGAGATTGCCTTGGAGATGAAGAGGGAAGGGGCTTTGGGCAAAGATTGGTGGGGGAGGGCAGAGTTCTAGTAATTACAGCTACCCAAACTAGATTAGGCTGTCTCTCAAAGTCTCTAAATGAAGGCCAAATGACCCTTTGCCAAGGATGTAGGGAGGGAATCCTTCACTGCAGAGACTGGATAAGATAATGTCCAAGGTCCCTTCCAACTTTCAAATTTTGTGATTCTGTGACTAGTCTCCAGACCAGCAGCAGCCGGCTCCCGATGTTACGGGATGAAGAATCCCGAGGACGACAGTCCTAGACATTGCTGTCTCTCTGATTTTTTGACACAGCAGCGAGATGACAACCAGATGGCCTACTTTCTCCCCATGGCAATGAGAATCATCCTTGTTCAATGATTTATCTCCTAGTGTCAGAAAATAACAGGATAGTCATGAGTAGAGACACGGCAAACCTTGCCAGGAAGGGCTGTCCTGCTCAGCTGACTGTCCAAGTCTCTCGCTAGCCACCAGCAGCAGAAGTCTCTTTTCTGTCTCTGGTGTCCCCCTCATCCCCCGCCCCAGTGAATCGGGAATGGAGGAGAAACCCTTCTCGGGGTCAATTTGGCAATGAGAGGAAAGGAGAGGGAAATCGAACTGATGATGATATATTAAGGATGAAGGATCTGGCTGCAGACTCGGGGACCAGTGGGAGCGAGATGAGAACATAAATACATAGAATGTCAGAATGAGGAGGGACTTTAGAGCAGACGATCAAAGCAACTCCCCTAACAACTAAGTATAGAACTCGCCTTCCTGCACTATGTGAGCCTAGTCTAACTGGCCTTTTTGCTACTTTTCCCACCTCTCTATCTTTGCAATGACTTAAAATATACTCCCTCGTTTTTAAAAATCAAAACACTGCTCAGGACCTACCTTCTTTGTGGAGTCTTTCTTAATTTAACCACGCCAGCTTCTATTATCTATCCCTTAAATTTACATCACAGTTATTCCTTCCATACTGTGTCCTTCCCCATTGTGATTTCAATAAATTGCAGGTAAGCATAAGACATTAAATGGGAGTTTGGGGAGAGTTTCGAAGCAGCTGAAGATGACATGTGAAGGCCAATAGATGAGAATCAGCAAACAACCCAGAAAAAGCTTAGAAATTCAGAAATGCATAAAACATCCTTATGGGATTGCATGAGATCAACATATTTTGCCTTTTAATACTATAATAATTCAGGTACAAAGTGAGGGCCAAAAAAAATTAACACAAATTTTCCAGATCATGGAGGGATAACTATATATCATTTTGTATTTATGGTGCATATATTTGCTTATTAAGAAATTGTAATTTAGCATAGAACCATGTACATTGTTGTTTTTTATTTTTTATTTATTTATTATTATTATTTTTTTTTTGCTGAAGCAATTGGGGTTAAGTGACTTGCCCAGGATCACATAGCCAAGAAGTGTTAAGTGTCTGAGGTCAGATTTGAACTCAAGTCCTCCTGACTTCAGGGCTAGTTCTCCATCCACTGCACCAACTAGCTGCCCCGATATTGCTATTATTGAGTCATTTTCAGCTGTGTCTTTTTGTGACTCCTTTTGAGGTTTTCTTAGCAACGATACAGTTTTCCATTTCCTTCTCCAGCTCATTTTACAGATAAAGAAACTGAGTCGAACAGGGTAAAGTGACTTGTCCAAGATCACAGCTAGATTTGATTTCAGGAAGATGTCTTGACTCCACTGTGCCACCTAGCAGCTGTGAACACTTAATAAGAGCTGACTGATCGATTGATTGAAAAGAGACTATAAAATGTTACAAGACAATGAAGTCTGAAATCATTAAACATTGCAGGGAAGCTGGAGGGGACATAAGCACTTGGAACATGGGCTATTATCATTGGGAAGGACTTCAGAGATCTTCTTCAACAGCTCTTTTCACAGATGTGTATAATCAAAGACTTTGGATGAGAACAGACTCCTATTTAACATAAAACGTTCTCACTCATCTGTTTCCCTCTCCCAATCTAGTATTCTAAGAGTGTACCAAAGTGAGAAAAAAGGAAAATTATTTCCAAAACATTTTTCAACAATCCACCTCCCTCCCCTCGTCATTCATCCTTTGGAGTAGACACAAGAATCCCATTGCCATCAGCCTCCTCACTAAAAGTAGTTCTGTATTTCTGTGCCTCATCTTCCCCATCTGAAAACTCCCACATTGGGAATTCCCAATGGGATTCGTTGATTGACATCCTAAGGAAAGCTTTTCCAAATGCTTTGAGACACCTGGAGACAAGCCTCTATTTCCAGCATCCCCCATTGGAATTGTGCCCTCTCCCCTCCTCTCTTGGGAATTTGTTTATCCTTTCCTGTTTCTCCCTGCTGGCTCCTGCCCCCTGCCTGTCTTACTTCTAACTCATTCCTTATTCTCTGCTCCAGAAATGAAAACATATAATGAGCCTTACAGAGTTTTCTCCTTGATTTATACATGATTATACAGGATGCTTTGGGGTCTTCTGTCTGCTGAAATGCATAGCCAATTATAAGGTAGATAAAAAGCCCCAGGTTCAGTTTTTTTAAAAAAACTGCTTTAGCAGCATAAACATAAAGCTTAACTTAACAAGTGTTCCATAAAGTGTTTACTTAGTTGTTTAAATTCTTGTAGCGTGTGACCTTTGCCCCCGAGTCCTTGGGGGTGCCTTCAGCTGATTGTTAACATTCACAGTTGCAGGAAACTCCTTTTCAGTCTGGTCTAAGGGCTCACCATTTTTTGAATCCAAGAAATTTTTTTAAAAATTAATATGCCCAGTCATAATGTGAATGCCATAAATACTCAAGAATGGTGGGTGGATGATGACTACCGCACATAGTAGGTGCTCAACATGTGTTTCTATTTCTTAGAGTTGAAATGGACTTTTAGAAATCATCAAATCCAACACTTTATTTTGGGTAGAAAGAAATCGAGGTACTTGCCTAGGGTCATGCAGCTAGTAAGTACCTAAGGAAAGATCTGAGCCAGGTGTTCCAGGCTCCAAGGCTAGTGTTTTCCCCACTTTTCGATGAATATTATTGGGATAGGGACTGGACCTTTTTTTTCAAAGCTCCTGTATGAAGAAAGTTTCCAATTGTAGGTGAGTACCTTCTTTGGAGTTTATCATTTTCTAGAGGGATACTGCCAAAACTGAAAACTTTCATGACTTTCTTGGGGTCAGTCAGCACATTTTTGTGGCAGGACCCGAACCCGGTTCATTATGGCTTTGAGATCTGCTCTCCATGTACCAGGCTGCACTGCTTCTCTGAGGGACTGTTAGTCTAAGGATAAAATAGAATTAGAAAGATAAATCTATTAAGGGAAGGGTGGGGGTGGGGAATAAACCAGATGCAAAAAGAAGCCACTTTTCTATTGTCTCTGGTCAAATGGCTTTCCTGACCATGGAGAATCAAGAATTTATTTTGATGCTTCAGTGTAAACTGTGGAAAGGATAGTTTGTACTAGAGGATTTCCTGTCAAGTTGTAGCGCCGCTGTTTGCTGCCTTTCTCCATTTAAGATGGGAGAAGGCTGACCAGAGAACAGATTTGTCAGAAAAAAAAATGGGATTTGGGTGCCCTACAAGCTCAAGATGAGGCAACAGTGTAACATGGAAACCAAGAACGTCGGTGTGATTTTTAGATTTCATTAAAAGAAGAGGAAAACAGACACACACACACAGAAAGAGAGAGGGGGAGGAAGACAGAGAGAGACAGATAGAGAAAGACAGAAAGAGGCAGAAACAGAAACAGAGAGATAGAGACAGATAGATACATATGTGTATGTGTGTACAGATATATATATATATACATATATATGTGTATATATATATATATATACATATATATATATATATATATATAGAGAGAGAGAGAGAGAGAGAGAGAGAGAGAGAGAGAGAGAGAGAGAGAGAGAGAGAGAGAGGGAGGGAGACAAAGAATCAGAGACAGAGACACAGAGAGAGGCAGAAAGAGAGACAGAGAGACAAAGACAAAGACAGAGAAAAACAGATATATAAAGATATATGTGTGTGTGTACAGACAGACAAAAAGATACAGAGAGAAAGAGAGAAACAGACAGAGGCACACAGAGAGAAAGACATACATATTTGTATAGAGACAGACAGAGAAAGGGACAAAGAGAGACAGACAATATATATGTGTATGTGTGTGTGTATATATATATATATATATATATATATATATATATATAAAGAGAGAGAGAGATAGAGAGAGAGAGAGAAAGAGAAAAACAGAGACAGAGAGACAAAGATATACATACATACATATGTGTATATATATATATATATATATATATATATATATATACACATATGTATGTATGTATGTATGTATAGACAAAAAGATAGACAGAAGGAGGGTGGGAGAGCATGTGACATCTAAGGTAGCTCCAGAGTTAGTAGACCTGAATTCATTTCCCATCTCTGATCCATCTTGGCCATGTGATTCTAGATCTTCTAAGGGATCTAGGCAGCTCTCTACCAGAGAAGTTGCCAACTTGTGCCCTTGGAGGGAGTTTCCTCACTTGGGATGCTTGTCCAGTATCAAGAATCCCAAGAGTAGTTTCTCTCCCTATTAAGAGAGACAGAGCCCAGGAGTAGGGAGATGACAGTATAGCTGTCACCTGCCCTGGAGAGACACCTGGAAGATGGTACCAGGGCCAGGAGTCCCATTTTAGAAAGGACATAGATATTAAGCTAGGCAGAAGCCGAGCCAAAATGGCGAAGTACAGGTAGCAATCCTGCAGAACTCTGCCAACATTCTCCTCTAAACAAGTTTTAAAAACCTCACCAAACTGAATTCTGGAGGAGCAGAGCCTACAAAAGGTCAGAATGAGACTTTCCCCCCAGCCCAAGCCAATTTAGGAGGCCAGTAAGAGAGGCGTATGAGTGGAGAACTAATGTTTGCTGCAGGAAAGCAGAGGACGTGGTCACAGTTCCTGGGTCAAGAGGAAGGGTTGTATTTATGGTAGGAGGAAAGCAGGAAATCTTTCTGAGTAAAGACCAGGAAAGTGGTGACCATCTCTTTACCCAGATTATATTATCTTGGAAGTAATTGGAAACTTACAGATCCCCAAAAACCTGAGCATGGGACAATACCTCCATCTAACTTGTCTGGAACAGAACACAACTTTAATAGTTTAGAAGTTAAATATTAGTCAGGAAAAAGGAGCAAATAACAACAACAAAAAGAACATGACCACAAAAAACTACCATCCTGACAGGGAAATTCATGACATAAACTCAGAAAAATGATGTCAAAAGGAAAGGCTTTCAAAGGAAAAAAATTAAGTTGTACACAAGCCCAACAAGAATTTCTGGGAGAGCTTTAAAAAAATTAAAAATCAAGTAAGAGAGATTAAGAGAAATTTGGAAAAAGAAATGAGAAAGTAATTTAATGGGATTGAGTTCAACCAAAATGAAGAGAATGAGGAAGAGCATAAGAAAGATGGATGCTCTGGGAGAAGGAGAAATGGAGAGGGAAAATGTGAAAGATTATCACACATAAAAACTCACCCAAAGAAGAGCTTTTATAACAAAGGGGGAAATAAGAATGGAGTGGCAGATACTTCTTGAACTTCACTTTCATAGAGTTGGTTCAAAGAGAAAGTAACATGAGCATTCAGTTGGGGGTAAATAGCTATTTCACCCAACAAGGAAGAAGAGGATTAGAGAAAGGGGGGACAGAAGAAAAGAGAGGAAGGATTAAAGGAGGCAGTAGTTAAAAGCAAGACAGACTTCTGAGAAGGGACAAGAAGAGAGACAGAGAAGGAAAAAAATCAGGAAAAGATAGACTGGAGGGAAGCTCACATTCAAAGGAAATGAAGTAGACAGCAGAATGGATTAGAAACTAGAATCCAACATTATGTTGTTTACATAAAACACACAACAGAAATATGCACCCACAGAATAAAAATAAGTGACTGGAATAGAATCTATGAGGTTAAAAAGGTAAAGTAGAAATCATGATCTCAGACAAAGCAAAAGTAAAAATAGACTCAATTACAGGAGATAAGCAAGGAAAATACATTTTGCTAAAAGGTACCATTGACAATGAAGTTATATCAATACTAAACATATATTCAACAAATGACAGAGCATTCAAATTCCTGAAGGAAAAATTAAATGGAGAAATACACTGTAAAACTATGCTAGAAGGAAACCTCAGCTTTCCTCTCTCAGAACTAAATAAATGTAAACATAAAATAAATAATGAAGACATTAAGAAGAGGGGTAAACTTTTAGAGACATTAAATATGATAGATCTCTAGAGGAAACTGAAGGGAATAAACAGGAGTATACTTTTTTCTCAGTTGCCTATGATACCTTCATAAAAACTGACTGTGTATTAGGGCATAAAAATATCATATTCAAATGCAGGAAAGCAGAAATATTAAACACATTACTTTTAGGCCATAATTCTATAAAAAACAATATTCAATAAGGGATTATGGAAATGTAGATTGAAAATTAGTTGTCAACTAATTAATCTAATCCTAAAGAATGAGTAGGCCAAAGAAACAAATCATAGAAACAATCAATGATTACATTCAAGAGAATAACAGTGAGACAACATGCCAAAATTTGCAGGCTACAGCCAAAGCAGTACTTAGGGGGAAATTCATATCTCTAAACACATCAACAAAATATAAAAAGAGCAGATCAATGAATTGAACGTGTGATTTTAAAAACTAGAAAAAGAATAAATTTTCCCCAAATAAACACCAAAATGGAAATCTTGAAAAATAAAAGGAAAAATCAATAAAATTGAAATTTAAAAAATATTGAATTGGTAAGCTCTACAGTGTCCAGAGGAGGGCAAGCAGGATGGTGAAGAGATTGGAGATCATGCCATAGTAGGAATAGCTGAAAGAAACTAAGCCTAAAAAAAGGGGGAAATGAAAAGGTTATGATAGCTGTCTTCAAGTAGTTGAAAGGCTAGTATGAGAAAGGATATGGTATAGTGAAGAGTTATTGTTGTTGTTGCTAATTGAATGATTGTTTGACTGTGATCCCATTTGGAGTTTTCTTAAAGTAAAGAGACTGGAGTGGTTTTCCTTTTCCTTTTCTAGTTCATTTTACAGCTGCAGAAACTGAAGCAAACAGAGTTAAGGGACTTGCCCAAGGTTACTCAGCTAGAAGTGTCTGAGGATAGATTTGAACTCAAGAAGATTACTCTTCTTGACTCTATTCCCTGCAGCACTTATCTGTCCTGGAAATAGAAACTGTAAAAGTTCTGATTAGAGCCAATCCTAGAATAATAACCTCCATTTCTATGGCACATTTGCATCTACAAAGTAAATCTTTCACAACAATCTTATGATAATTACAGTGGGAGAATTTTCATTCCCATTTTTACAGATGAGAAAATTAAGGCTCAAAGAGATTAATTGACTTGAATATGACCACAGAACTAATAAGAGGCAAAGCAAAGTCTAGAGTTCTTTTCATTGTAACTCTTTCCCCTGTTTGTCCCTTGAGACCAAAATTTAGTCTTCTATGGGCCTCACATCAGCCCCATCTAGTATCTGATTCTGTGTGTCAGACCTAACACATATTTGAACTTGTGACAATGTCCTGAGATGGTTCTTGAAGATTTCCTTTATATTTCTAATAGGATGTAAGCTTCTTGAGAACAAGACTGTTTCCTTTGGAACTCGGTATACCCAGAGCCTACCACAGAACCTAACAAGTTGTTAACTCTTAAGAAATATTTGTTGATGGTTTTTTTTCCCTTTTGGTCTGATTCTTCTTGCACAACTTGACAAATATGGAAATATGTTTAAAAGGACCACACATATTTAACATATATCAGATGGCTTGGTATTTGGGAGAGAGGAGATGTAAAAGAGGGAAGGAGAATAATTTGGAACACAAAGGTCTACAAAATGATGAAAACTATCTTTTCATGCATTTGGAAAAATAAAATATTATTGAAACATTTTTAAAGGAATAGGAATGTAAGTTGTAATTGGGAAAATATATATTTTATCAACTAGAAAAAGAAATATTTGTTGCATGGAATTCAATCTATCAGTTAATCTCCAAGCATTCAGACATCTCTGATATCAGCACTGTGCTATGTGTTAGAGATGCAAATATACAAGGGTGAGACAGTCCCTGCCTTCTTTAGGGGCTTAGAGATAATAGGATTACTCGAAATCTTCCCCTGAAGGAAATCGATTGAGGAATCTATTGAAGAATCTAGATACTCTTCCATGTGGAAATTGGTTAGAGGTAACAGAATGTCCATCTTGGTGGGGGAATTAAAGTTGTGTGTGGGAGACACATATCACCTGTCTTCAGATATTTGAAAATTTGCCATATAAAACAAGGAGCAGAGTTGTTCTATGTACCTACAAAACAAAACAAAACAAAAAAAACAAAAAAAAAAAAAAAAACAGAAGAAGGAACCATAAGGTAGATGTTACAGGTAAAAGAATTCTGAGCAGCAGCAAAATGAACTTTCTAATAATCACCACTAATCAGTATGCCTTGCCAAGAGCACAGAGATCATGTGACTAGTGGGAGCAGGAATTGACTCTAGAACTGTGACATCAAATACAGCAATAACACGCAGTGCTACTCCAAATACTCAGTGGGACTGAGAAATATTTAATTATTGATAAAAAATACAATAGAACATAGATAATGTCCATACGTGATACTCTTAAGTAAATTTGCAGTCGGCAGAGATTTTTATGTCTGATTTACTGGTCTCTATTTCTATTTGAGTTTAATACCTCCACCATAGTTAACGTCACATCTTTTAATGGTTGTCCAATGAAAGGGGGTTTGAGTCTGTTCTCTGGGAAAACTCTAAGCAAAGAAAAAAATTGCAAAGAGAAAGATTTGGACTGGATATCAGTGGGGGAAAAAAGCCTAAGTAATTTGAGCTCTCTCAAAGTGGTTTCTCAAATGGGCTTAAACGGATTGTCTTAGGAACTAGCACATTCTCCTTCTTTGGCTGTTTTCCAGCAGAGACTGGGTGACCACCTGTCAGGTATGTTGGAAAGGAGATTTTTGCTCAGCTATGGACTGGATGTCTTCCAGCTCTAAGATGCTGGGGATCTATGATACGAGGAGGTCACTCATACATTTGATTGTTAGGACTTCATCTCAAATACACTCAGACAATAATGTATAATAAAAGATAATGTGGGGATCTTATCTACTAAGCCAAGTAATAAAAATGGGGTGTTCACACTTGGGTTCGCTTTACCTTTAACTCACTGGGAAATCTTGAATCAAGGTTCTCTTTCTCTTCTGATCCCACACTGGGGTTTTGACCACATGCCCAGATGCCTGAAGACAAAGGATGCTGAGAAAATACTCAGAGCATCTTGAGGATGGGGAATGGCAAGTAATCTCACTTCCCCAGGGTCCCTGAAGTTTGATTTCCTGCTCCATTTCCAGTTTTGCATCTCCTTGATCCAACTTGTATTTTCCCGGGGCTCTGTATTTTGCATTTAGCAATGATGTGCTCAAAGCCCTTAAAACACACACCTTTTCCCCTCATAAAATCTTAGAAGTGATTCAGTGAGATGGATGTAACACTGCATCTAGGACCAGGAAGATCTGAATTCAATCTAACTTTACTAGCTGTGTGATCCTGGACAAATCACTTCGCTTGTCTGCCTCAGTTTCCCCAGTTATAAAATGGAGATAATAATAGCAGCTATCTGTCAGGATTATTGTGAAGACCCAATAAGACAATTTTATGAAGATCTTTGCAAACCTTAAAGGAATGAGGATTGCAATTTGTAGTCTTTTCTACCAATAGTTCTCTATTTTTTTCTTGAGTGTTTTAAGGAACCAGTTTCCTCCTCTTTAAAATGTGGGGGTTGAAAGAAAGTGAGTTCCCAGTCACTAAAAGGACCCAGAAAAGTTGGTTCAACAAAAATATGATAGAGTGGATTCTTGTATAAATCAGCTACAAGTTAGACTGAGATTTAGTGTGTGACCAGAAGCTCTCGAAGGCGGAGATCTCTACCACTCAGTCTGTTGGCCATGTTGTTATGAATGGGGCCAAACTGGATAAAAATGAAATTGGGAAATATTTAACAAAAATACAATAGAACTTAGGTTATGTTAATATGTGATTTTCCAAGTCAACATCTAGTCCATAGAAATCCATATGTGCATATGATGTATAAAATATACTTAACAAATGGTCTTTTCCATCTCTCCATCACTAGTCTTGCAAAAGCAAAAGCATCCTGGCCAGCCTGCCATCCTTTCTCCCCTTTCCAGTTCCAGATGTGATGTTCTCCCTTTTGAATGTAAGCTTCTCTCGGGTGATATTGTTGCTAAATCTTGTCTGCCTCTTCTCATGGGCAAGGTCTATTTAGTTTGTTTGTATCCATATTCCAAACAATTAGCACAGTGTCTGGGACATAGTAAAGGCTTAATAAATATTTCTATTTCTCTCTATCTCTGTTCAATTCAACTCATTAAATTTTATTAAATGCCTACTATGTGCTGTTGTTATTGTTTGTCCTTCATTTTCAAAAAGGATCAATGTCTTGACTCCTGAGTGAATTGGATATAAGGAGGCACAATTGAATCAAGTCATCAGCTTCACTGTCTCCTTTTGATTCATCAAAATCCAGTCCCAAGACAAAATTCAAGATGGCTGGTGATGGCTTTGACAGCTCTCAATATTCCCCAGCACCTCCTTCCTGGCTGTTGGAACAAATTGTTCTTATTCACTTATTCTGCCATTCACACGCTTAGGGTAGACACCCCCTAACTCACCAGTGGGTTTCAGGTCCATCAGTTACCCTCACCCTCATTTAGACAGCTCCTGAGATTGTTTTTTACTAGGGAGTGACTGCTGCCCATGCTACAAGCTTCTTGGGGCCATAGGCAAGAGTTGAGTGCCAGGTAGACATCAAAGGTAGACGAGCAGCCTTGAAAAGGGCTTTCTGAGCCCTCACGCCAGAGGTGCTAGTCCTTTATGCTAAGCACTGGGGATAAAAACCAAAAAAAGAAAAGTGGTCACTGCCCTCACAGAGGTTACAATCTAATATGGGAAGGCAACACCCAAAAGAAAGCCGGAAGAGATAATGGAGTGGGGAGGTGTTTAGTTCCATGGGGTCAAACCAAACATAGCTACAGATGGAACGTGGGAAGTCACCTGGAAAGTTATGAGCTCTCTAGAAAGGAAGGCTTCAGGAGGAGTTTAATGCTTCACCCTCCAAGCCCCCCGTGAGGGAAGAGAAGAAACTGAGGTATCAAAAATGGAGTTAATAAACATGGTAGTGAGATTTCAGGAGATCAGCTTACCCTAGGGGAGGCATGAGTGTCATAGAGTCAAACCAAGCAGTTATTGATGAAAAATAGAGAGTATGTTTCTGTAATTTCTCTCTGTCTCTTTCCTTGTATCTCTTCCCCCCCCCCACCGTGGTTCTCTGTTGCCTTTTTAATGAAATATAAAGCCCTGAACATGGTTTCCAAAGTCCTCCCAATCTCTTCAAAGTTTACTTTACATATTTCTTCTTCTTTGTATGTACTGAGTTCTAACCATTAATTTAATCATCTCCATTTCATTTTGATCTCTCACCTCTTCTTCTTTGTTCATGCTGGTTACAAAAAATCTCACCTTCTTCAGATTTTTACAATTTTTTTGAAGAATTCTAGATCCCTCCTTTGCACTTTTCACTCTTCCTTCTTCATCAATCAATTAATCAATATGCATTTATTAAGCTCTTGCTATGTGCCAGGCATTGTGCTTGTCACTGGGATACAAGTCCCTGTATCTCTTTATCTCTCTGTCTCTCTCCTCTCTCTTTCCCCCTCCTCTTCCATCTCTCCTTATCAATTGATTATACCAGGAGCAGACCTTGAGTTCAAATCATATCTTTATTTTCTTAGCAAAATAATCTTGGTTTATCAATTGGAGAATGGTTGGGTAAATTGTGGTATATGAAGGTTATGGAATATTATTGTTCTATAAGAAATGACCAACAGGAGAAATACAGAGAGGCTTGGAGAGACTTACATCAACTGATGCTGAGTGAAACGAGCAGAACCAGAAGATCATTATACACTTCAACAATGATACTGTACGAGGATGTATTCTGATGGAAGTGGATTTCTTCAACATAGAGAAGAGCTAATCCAATTCCAATTGATTAATGATGGACAGAACCAGCTACATCCAGAAAAGGAACACTGGGAAATGAATGTAAACTGTTATTTTTACCTTCTGAATCCAATTCTTCCTGTGCAACAAAAAATTCGGTTCTACACACATATATTGTATCTAGAATATACTGTAATATATTTAACATATATAAGACTGCCTGCCATCTGGGGGAGGGGGTTGGGGGAGGAAGGGAAAAAATCTGAATAGAAGTAAGTGCAAGGGATAATGTTGTAAAAAATTACCCATGCATATGTACTGTCAAAAAATGTTATAATTATAAAATAAAATAAAAATTAAAAAAAATTAATCTTGGTTTACTTTCCTCCATCTCTTTGAGATTCAGTTTTCTCATCTGTAGAATGAGTATCCTGATTTGTATACTCTATTACAAGATTATTGTGAGAAGCGATTTTTAATCTCACATTTTGTAACAGAAAGTGTGCTGTATTTGGAAGCAGAGGACTTGGCTTTGATTCCCAGCTCTGTGTCTTCGATCTTCAAGCCTCCCTCCATATCCCTTATCTATGAAGAAGGAGAAGGGATTATGTTACTTCAGAGGTCCTTCCAGCTCCGAATCTGGGCTTACAGAGAAATGTATCATAGATGAAACGCCTGAGAAAATGCTTGGGCTAGAAAGGACCTTTAAGGGAATATAACATGTCAGAACCAGAATGGAACTTAAGATAATTGTATTCAGAACGTTGGAGTTAGAAAGAACCCAAGAATATTGAACAGAAAATGTCCAAACTGCCAGAAACACTTAGGGAATATTGGATCGCTTATCTTACTTTCTCTCACCTCTTAACTTTCTCCTTCCTCTTTACTTCTTCTCCCCCATTCCATTTCTTCCTCTCTTTTTCTTTGGGATTTTGCCATTGTCCTTAGGCCTTTCGGGGGCACCCAGGGGCATCGTTCAGCCTGAGTCATGGTACTCAGAGACCTTGGAGAAGACAAAGAGTTTGGCCCCAGATCTTATTTCCTCTAAGAGTATCTCATGTTCTCTTTCTCCTTGTACGCAGAGACCTAGACAACAGGGGCCAGAGGCCACTCCAAGAGGGGCCAGCTTTCCCACAGAGATATTTTGCTCAGAACAGGCAGACGCAGACAAAAGAATCCCTGTAAAAAATGGCCCCACCAAATTGCCAGCCACGGCTTGATTGAGCTTAGAAATCAAAGGGCAAAAGACAAAAATATCGAAGGTTTCCTATAATTTTCTTCTTTCTGGCCAAGCTCAAGACCACTGAAATAAGGAGAGGGAAAGTACAAAAGCCATATTGGGTGCATCTGGATTTGGGATTTTAATTGCTAATTAAGACAAGCGCTAAAGTAGTCATCCCTCCCACAGCCATCCCTCAGTCCAAACAGACTGGATCCAGACTCTTCCCTGGGCAGTATTTTGGGCATCCATCTTAATAGATTGGTCTCTGAAGAGCAGATTTTCAATTCTGGCCTCAGAATGGGAATGAAGTCCTTAGAGCAGTGATAGGAAGGGAACTAAAAGACAAAGACATTGTTCTTTGTTCCCTAGATCCCTTTCCCCATAGCCTTTTGGTTCCATTTGTTTTTTTAAATTGGTGTTAAGGCTTGAGAGAGAGGTAAAGAATTCAGGGAGAAGAATGAGATGTACATTTAAAAAATATGACTAAGAAGAATTTGTTTTGCTTGACTATGTAAACTTGATTTGGAGGTTAGGAAGGTAAAAGAGAAAGAAAATAGATGTTTATTAATTGAAAAAATAGCATCAAATTTGGAAATGGATGAGGGCAAGGGGAGAATGAATGCTTGTTAGTAAAATAAAATAGTTTAGAAGTAGAGGGGAGAGAGAGAGAAAGAGAAAGAGGAGGGAGAAAGAGAGACAGTCAGACAGATTGACAAAGACAGAGATTCAGAGAGATACACACACAGAGAAGCATAGAAGAATATAGTGAAATGAACCAAGAATTTGTAATCTCACAAAATATGTCCAAATACCAGGTATATAAATATTATAGAAATATATTAATGATGTATTATTGAAATAAATAAGAATAAATATTAATATGATCTAACAATGATGTTATTATATAGATGTAATAATGGTGTTATGCTATATAATAATCATATTGTGTGTGCATATGATTTCAAAATTGTCAAAGTGTTTACAAATATTATCCCATTTTACCTTCTCAATAACACTTCAAGATGAATGTGATTATTATACTCATTTTACAGTTAAGGACGTGGTGGAGTTGGGAGAAGGGGAAGAGTCAAGTTCTTTCTCTCTAAAATGAAGGAACTCTTCTCACGATTCTGAAGGATCATTTCAGTTTAAAGTTATGATACCATGGATAATGTTGACATTAGAAAGGTAGGAATTCAGTGATGAACTTCTGAATTCCTGTGGATGACGAAAGTACTTGCTTTTTTTTTTCTATTCTGGAAGCTGGAGGTGCAATTCAATCAACTAATCAAGAAACTTTTGTGCAGGAGCCATTGCCAGTCACCCTGATCTGTATCTTCCCACTGAGCCCAGAGGATTCTGGGGGGAAAAGTGAGGTTGGTGATTTTGTACAGCCTTCCTTCCCTCACTTAAATCCAATTCACTTGAAAGCTATGATATCACCTCCCTGATGTCCTTCTGAGAACAAATCCAGAAAAATATCCAGAAAGATCTCTATAGGGGGCAGACTTGAAGGTGAAGAGTCAGTGGGAGTCAGTCAGTCAGCTGCCATTTAGATGCCTTCTTTGTGCCAAACAATATAGTAAAGCACTGACAATGCCATGAGAGGCTGAAAAAGAGTTCCTGCTCCCCAGGAGTTCACAGTCTAGTGAAGGAGACAACATGCAAACAACTTGTCTGTTCATCATTCTCAAAGACATCATCAAGGAGGGGGTGCTGTGACATGCAAGTGAATCGGATCTGAGGGAGGGAGGGCTGGGTAAAGTCATCAGTCTCACTCTTGGTCTAGTGTCCAAATAGAGATCAGGATGACGAGAAATAATCCTGATTGCAAACAACTAGGAAGGGTCAAGATATATGGAGGAGGGCTAATAGATGGGTACAGTTTGGATAGAGTCCAGGCCCTAAAGTCAGGAGGACTTGAGTTCAAATCTGACATCAGACACTTAACATTTCCTAGCTGTGTCACCCTGGGCAAGTCACTTAACTCTGAGAGAGAGAGAGAGAGAGAGAGAGAGAGAGAGAGAGAGAGAGAGAGAGAGAGAGAGAGAGAGAGAGGGAGAGGGAGGGAGGGAGGGAGGGAGGGAGGGAGGGAGGGAGGGAGGGAGGGAGGGAGGGAGGGAGGGAGAGAGAGAGAGAGAGGGAGAGAGAGAGAGAGAGAGAGGGAGGGAGGGAGGGAGGGAGGGAGAGAGAGAGAGAGAGAGAGAGAGAGAGAGGGAGAGAGAGAGAGAGAGAGAGGGAGGGAGGGAGGGAGGGAGGGAGGGGAGAGAGAGAGAGAGAGAGAGAGAGAGAGAGAGAGACAGAGAGACAGAGAGAGAGAAAGAGAGAGAGAGAGACAGAGAGACAGAGAAACAGAGACAGAGACAGAGAGGCTACACTGAAATCAACCTTGAAAAGGCATTAGTATTAAAGCAGGTCAGATAAGAGGAAAAGAAACTGATTGTTTAGACCACACTCATTCCCAGGGTGTGGATCACAGGATGGAAGCCGTGCCCTTTTTATTTTTACTTTAAACCAACAAACCTTCAAACGTGAAGAGTAAAAATATCTACACTTGAAAAAATCTGTTTCAAGCAATAAATAAAGCCAGGCCTTTTGAGGATGTTCTTTTTGTAATTTCTAGCATAGTCATTTAATCACAAATTATTGTTATTATTGTTAAAGTCTATTATTTTGGGAACAATATGAGTAACAGTGTTTCTGAGGAATATTTTTCAACATAAAGAACAATATGGGAGTGTTCTATTATGATTATTAATATTAGTTATTTGTGTAATAATGATACCATTGTTGGCTTTGCTTATTCCGTTTTATTTTTATTCTACTCATCACTAATTTAGTTTAATTATGAATATAAATATTATATATAAAATACTATGATATACTGATGTTATTATATAGATATAATAAAGATGCTATTGATATATAATAATGACACTATGTGTGTATGTAATTTCAAGGTTGTTAAAGTGTTTACAAGTATTATCTCATTTTATTTTCACATCAGTCTTGCAAGGTGAATGCTAACATTATCCTCATTTTACAGTTAAGAAAACTGAAGCAGTTAGCAGTGTAAGTGACTTGCCCAGGGTCACACGATTATTAGGTATCTGAGATCAGATTTAAATTCAGATTTTCTTGACTTCAGATTCAGCGCTCTATCCACTGCATGGAAACCAATGGCCCAAGGGAAAAGCTGATGAACTTGGAAATCACAGAAACAGGGCTTGGTTTCTAATACAGGCTCTCCTATTTTCCTTCTCTGTGACTTAGTCAGTTTCCTCATCTGCCAAACGATGGGGTTGTATTAGATGATCTCCCTTTAAGTTTGAACTCGATGGGCCTAAGGACACCTGAGAGAGGCTTGAAGAGGAAACCTCCATTTCATACATGGAGGCAAGAACTTTTCTGTGGCTCTTTTTCTACTACATGGCAAAGACACAGAGTCCTCATTAGTACTTGGATGATCACTTAAAGATCACCTGTTAATGAAGCAGAAAGGCCCATCAAACTACCCCGCAATGCAAGAGCAGAGAATCACTTCTGGGTGGGAGCAAGAAGAAATAAAACTAGGTCTCTGTGATTAACCAGCATCACTTGAATGAATCCTTGATTGCAGGACTAATGGGAAATTTTGAAGGAGAGAGTGAGACAAAGAGAAAAGGAAAGAGAGAGAGAGTAACAGAGAAAGAGACAGAGCAAAGAGAGAGAGACAGGGACAGAGATATAGAGAGATGCTAAGAGAGAGAGACAGGGACAGAGATATAGAGAGATGCTAAGAGAGAGAGACAGACAAAGAGAGAGAGACATGTCAGAAATGGAAGAGATGTAATGGGCAGAAAGACAGATATAGACACAGTCATAACACAGGGATAGAAAAAGAGACAAAGAGGAAGAGAGACAGAGACACAGAGACTTAAGGATGTGAAAGAGACTGACAGAAACAGGGATAGAGATGGAGAGGAAGATAGACATGAGAGAAATGAAAGGGAGACATATAGACAGAGAAACAGAGAAGTGACAGGGACTGAAAAAATACAGAGACAGAGATATAGAAAGACAAAAGGAGAGACAGAGAGACAAAGAAGTGACAGGGACTGAAGAAATACAGTGATAGAGATATAAAAAGACAAAGGGAGAGAAACAGAGAGAGAGAGAGAGAGAGAGAGAGAGAGAGAGAGAGAGAGAGAGAGAGAGAGAGAGAGAGAGAGAGAGGAAGGAAGGGCTCTCTCTCTCTCTCTCTTGGGTTTTTGTTCTTTATGATGTTTGAGAAGATAGAATTGTTTTATTCCTCATAACCATTTCCTGGTTAGCAGCACTCTTTGTTCTAGTCCAGCTGTACTCTTCGCTGCTCTCCAAAGTGTACCTTCCCACTTCTGTACCTTTGCTCACACTGTTCCCTCTCTTCTCTTGCTTGTGGAACTTCTAGCCATTCTTTCAAATCCAATTCAAAACTCAGTTCTTTTCTCTTGAACTTCACAGAACATCTTGTTTGTGCTTCTGTGATAACTTATTTTGTATATTTTGAATGTAAGATGACATTTTTAGAAAGTTTTAAAATTTGTGAAGCTCTTTACACATACTATCTTATTTCATTCTCATAACCCTAGGAGAGGAGTCCTTAATTTACAAGTAAATGAACCTGATTTTAAAAATATTTTGAGAGGCAGCCAGATGATACAATGGATAGAGCACCAAGCCTGGAATCAGGAGGACCAGAGTTCAAATCTGCCTTCAGATACTTAATGCTTACTAGCTGTGTGACCCTAGGCAAGTCACTTTACCCCCATTGCCTTGCACACACACACACACACACACACATATATATATACATACTGAATTTCTCTCTATATATTAATATATAATAACTTCTATATGCATTTATAACAACATATATATATAAAACTAAATTTTGATATAATTGATTTCCTTTGCAATCCTAATATATTTTATTTGGGGTTTATTAGGGAGCAGCTAGGTGGCGCAGTGGAGAGAGCACCAGCCCTGAATTCAGGAGGACCAGAGTTCAAATCTGCTCTCAGACACTTAACACTTCCTAGCTTTGTGACCCTGGGCAAGTCACTTAACCCCAGCCTCAGGGGAAAAAAAAAAAAAGCTAGCATTAGGAGAAGGGGTGTGAGAATGCTTCACCTGACTGTCCAAGGGGTTATGACCAAAAGAGTCAAAGAATGCTTCCTCCAAGCTTGCTACTGATAGAATTATAATTAGCTTTGTTTTAGAGATGAGATGGCAGAGGCTTATAGAGGTAACGTCACTTGCCCTGAGACTCTCATCTCATAAATATCTGGGGCAGGATCTGAATCCATTTCTTGCTGACTTCAAGTTCAATCGTCGATCCACCCTGCTTCTGGGCAAATATCTGTGTTGGCATCTTTTCTACTTAATGGATTGGGAAAACCTCCAAGGGCAGAGATTTTGCCTGACTAGTAATAGATATAGCTGGAAGCTACCTCAGAGGCCATCAAATCCAACCCACTCATGGAAAAACTGGAGCGACAGAGATATTAAATAATTTTCCCTCTTTGATGCCCATTGGGGTACTTTGCATACAGTAGGCACTTAATGTATGTTGTCTGAAAAAAAAATCAAGTTGATTCAAGAAGAGAAGCATCTGTACAAAGCCCAAGGAAAGAGAAAGAATATTTTATAATCTTTGAGATTAGGATTCCTCCTCCCATGCTATTTGCTTTCCCTGCTTTGTCCAAGCTCCAGTTCTTAATTACCAAAGAAGGAGTTGATTTTGCAGTAAGGTCTTGAGTGTAGATAAAAAGGTTGACTGAAGAAAGGAAAATACTGAGGACCCAAACTATGGAAGCTCTTGGACTTCTGGATTGTTCCCTCCTCTTTGCTTTTACATCCTCCTGGCCCCAGAGCCATAAAATGAGTCTTTACTCCAGGTTCTAGTGTTTTGAGAAGAAGGGTTGCTAGCAGGCAAGGTCAGGGAGATGAGCCAGAGGCACAGGGTAAACCCCTCTCTCCCTTGCAGTCTAGTATAGACTGTCGATACTAAAGTCAGCTTTCCTTCCAATTGGCCCCACCCATTTCATGATGTTCCCGGGGGCACAGATCAACCTCTCTGGGGGAACCACCTGCCCCCACTCCCAGCAGCAACTTTATCCTAGGTGCTGGATTCCTTCTTACATTAATACCAGTAGCACAGAGCCTTGGATTTAAGTAGAAACTCAATAAAGCTTTTTGAACTGATTTGGAGGGATAGTCCAATATTCCCGGAGTGGAACTATTGAGAAGGATAGAGTGTTCAAGGCTGAACCTCTTGGGCTGGAAGAAAAAAAAAATTCACACCAGGAGGTAAATAATAAATTTGGGCGCATAACTGGAAAACAAAAGCAAACTACAGATCCAAATTCTGAAGGAATAAGACTTGGTGTTAGTGGTTAGTAGTATTTTGTATTAAATACTATAAGCATCTATTAAGTACCTACTGTGTGAAGACTGGAGACAATCCTAGATTCTTAAAAAATTAAACTAGGGGAATAGAAATTCAGGCTGACAAGTCCTATGAAACTGGAAAGGGAACAAATATATGGCCCTTGCCTACACTGACCTTAGAGCCTGTCCAGGGTTTAAAGCATCACTATGGATATTTAGGCTATGCAACGTTCAGTTAGTGCAATGAGGAAATATAGAAGAAAGGGGAAAACTAAGATATATCTGGAGGAAGGAAGAAGGAAAGCACTGTATACAGATTTCCCACTAGAATGTAAACTAGGATGGTTTCATGTTGGGCTTTGTGACCCCAGCTCCTAAACAAAGGGTCTAGTTCACCCAGAAAAGGAAGTATGATAAGAAAACAATCGGCAGGATGATTTCAGAGAGGCCTGGGGAATCTGACATGAACTGATGCTAAATAAAATGAGCAGAACCAGCAGATCATTGTACATGGCAACAGCAAGATTATATGATGATCAATTCTGATGGATGCAGCTCTTTCCAACAATGAGATCTTTCAGGCCCGTTCCAATGATTTTGTGATGAGGAGAGCCATCTGCTCCCAGAGAGAGGACTTTGGGAATTGAGTGTGGATCACAACATAGCATTTTCACTCTTTTTGTTGTTGTTTGTTTGCATTTTGTTTTCTTTCTCATTTTTTCCCTTTTTGATCTTCTTACACAGCATGATCATTGTATAAATATGTTTACATATATTGGATTTAACATATATTTTAACCTATTTAACATATATTAGATTACTTGCCATCTGGGGAAGGGGTAGGGGGAAGGAGAGAAAAATTTGTAACACAAGATTTTGAAGGGGTCAATGCTGAAAAATTATCCATCCCTATACTTTGAAAATAAAAAGCTTTAATAATAATGAAAAAGAAAAGGGAAGTATGGTTTTAGCTGTGTGCTTCGTGAATATTTGTTAAATTGATTTTATTTCTAGTCCAGAATCCTGTGATTCTGAGTTCTAGGATCCTCTTAAGGTTTTGTACAGCATTAACATCCTAGATTCTAAGGCCCCTTTAAGTTCTGTGTTTTATTTTCTATTTTCTCCCAGGTTTACCATTCTAGGATCTATGGATCTAAGGCTCCTTCCAGCCCTTGAGGATCTATAATTCTATTGAATTGGGAATGGGGGATTCTTCAATGTCTACTCAAAGGAGGCAAACAGATATGATCTTCCAGGAGCAAGGCTCTTACCTCTGGTTTAAAGTATAAACAATCTATTGTTTCTAGGAAGTTAGGGGGTACAGGGGGATCTGGGGTCAGGAAAACCTTAGTTCAAATCTGGCCACAGTCACTTCCTAGTTATGTGATCCTGGGCAAGTCATTTAACCATTATCTCAGTTTCCTCAGCTATAAAATAAGATGGAGAAAGAAATGGCAAAGTACTGCAGTACTTTTCTGCCAAGAAAAACTAATGGGGTTGACGAGGAAACCCCAAAACTCTGAAAAATCCTTAAAGGAGAAAACCTCCTTGACTCTGCCTCAAGGAGGGGACTCCACTCCAAGCACAAACAGTTTCATCTTTGTTATCTTGGTGGGGTTGGCTCAGTCCTGAAACCCACTGAATTCAATTCAAATTCTAACCCTAGCTGAAACCCAGCCAAGGAGTCAACCAGGGACTTCACCTACAAGCCCCCTTAGCCAAAGCACCCTATTATAAAAGAGCCAGACTGGAGCCCTCTCTTTGCAAAGGTCCCAAACATGGAAGCCTTACGCCTGGCACCAAGGATCTCTGTCCACTGGAACACTGTTTCCGGTGCCCTTTTATCTTTACCTTCAACTTTATTAACTAGACTTTACTTCCAGACCCCATAATAAACCTCTTTTATCAATCTAAGTTTTCGGGTCTGTAAATTCCTTTACAGGGGACTCTTGAGCTGCCACTAGACCTCATTTAACTCCTTATCCTTGCGCTGAATCCAAAAGGGTTGCAGGGGAGCTCTATTTGACTCCCTGTACCCCGAACCTGCCACTAGACTTCAATTAAACCCTAATTTCATTTAGATACCCCCAATTCTAAACCTCATCAGGGTCATGGAGAGCCAAGCATGCCTATATAATAACAATCTATTGTTTAATTAATTCTCTGTGTCTTCCCTTTAGTCTTTACTTCCTTCCCCTAAAAGTTCTGATCTTTGAGACTATAGTTCCTCCTCCCATGTTATTTGCTTTCCCCGAGTTGTCCAAGCTCCAGTTCTTAATTACCAAGCTCTACAGCTCCCATTGGGAGACCCTGAGCTCAGAGAGTGCCAGAACCTATTACACATATTAGCATGATGAAGTCAGCCTCCAGTGTGTCCCAGAAAGCCCCTTTTTGTCCTAATATTTGAAATTCACTTGCTCTGCCATTCTACTTCAATTCCAATATGATCTTCCTCCATTCCTTCCTTCCTTTTCTTCTTTCCTTATACTTTTCTTCCTTCCTTTTTTCTTTCCTTCCTTTCTTTTTTCTTCCTCTCTCTCTCTCTCTCTCTCTCTCTCTCTCTCTCTCTCTCTCTCTCTCTCTCTCTCTCTCTCTTCAGTTTGTCTCCCAAGTTTACTTGGACAAATCTTAAAACACAGAATGTCAGAGCAGGCAGAATACGGCCTCTTCTTTTTGCACAAAAGGACACGCACATCCAGAAAGATTGTGACTTCCCCATGGTTACTGAGCAATAAAGTAAAAAGGATGGGAGAACTCTAGAGATAAAGCCAAAGGGATCTCAGAGTCATCTGATCCAGTTTCATCAACTATGGGTAAGATAACTGAAGCCCAGAGAGGAAAACCAGTATTTTTGACTATTACAAATCTCCAAATTAATGACAAAGGACCAGGAAGGAAGATACTCTCTGCATCCAGAGAAAAGGCTGAGAGATAGAAGTATATATAGAATGGTTTTACACACACACACACACACACACACACACACACACACGTACATATACCCATTTATGTCTAATGGTAGCCATTTGGGGGAAGTAGAAAAAAAGGAAAGTTACATGATAATTTTATTATATGTTTAAAAGAAACAGCAAGTTGTACATAATACTTTTGTAGTTTCATGTACAATCAACATTTCCCCCGTTCTATTGTGTTATGGCAATGCTTTCTTTATTTCTTAAATTCAGAATAAAATAAATTTAAAAAAACAGTACTTTTTTCATTATACCAAACAGAAAATGCTAAGCACTGGTGAAGGTTTTAGAACATGGCATAGCAAGAATATATTGTAGCAAGAAGGGACCTTGAAACACAGAACATCAGAACTGGGAGAGACCTTAGAAGGCCGAACATGAGAGCTGGGAGGGACCTTGAAAGATAGAACATCAGAACTGGGAGAGACCTTAGAAGGCCGAACATCAGAGCTGGGAGAGACCGGAAAAGAAGGAATTTCAAAGCTAAGAGGAACCTTGGAATACAGAACGTCAGAGATGGGCCTTGAGACATCGAATGTCATGTTCGCCAAACCAGCTGGGGAGATTGTCTGAGATGCCTGACCTGACAAGGCCCCACAACTACTTGGGTTTGAAAGGAGTTTCAGGCTTCGTTTTCTCCAACAATAGGCTGTGACCCAGGTCCCTGTACAGACACAGCTGGTCATACCCAGGCAGATCACTGAATGTGTTGTGGGAACATATGGAGGATGGAGAGTACTGGGGATGGCTCGGGAAGGGAGTGGCTGCCAGATCACAATCCCCCCCATAGCCTGTCCTCCTCCCCTCTGGGATCTCTGGCCAAGCATCCCCTCCACATCCATCATCTGGAAGGGCTTTAGTGGCAGACATCTGCTTCCTCGGGCTGCTCTGAGCCTTTCCAAGTGCAGCCATTCTCTGGGAGGGAGCAGCTGAGAACTCCAAAACTTGGGGAGGAGGGGTGAAGGAGATAAAAGTTCACTGGTCTATGTGGCCCACAAGGCCATTCTACCCTAGGTCCTTGATGGGAGGTTGAATGGAGGCAATGACAAAACATTAGTTCATCTCCCCAGATCACAGCTCTCTTTCACTCTGGGTTTCTCTCTCTCTTTTCCTCCACATTTATTTCTTGCTTCTGCATCACTTTGGTCAAGACATTTCCTCATCCTGGATTTCATCTTCCTCATCTGCACAATGGGTAGATTTGGATCACGGGATACAAAGTTTAGACCTTAAGAGATCTGAACAAACTCATCCATTCTATAACTGAGGAAATGAGTCCTGGGGAAGTCACAGGCTGGAAGGATTCTCATAAACCACCTAGTCTAGGTGCCTCATTTTATAAAGGAAGAAATTGAGGCCCAAAGAAATGAAGTCAGGCAGTCAACAAACATTTAATTAGCATTTGCTATGTGACAAGCACTCCACCAAGTATTGGGGAGACCAAAAAAAAAGCCCCTGCCCTCAAGGAGTTTATTTTCTTTTCCTTTTTTGGTAAGGAAGTTAAAAGACTTGTTCTGGGTCATACAACTAGTAAGTGTCAAGTGTCTGAAGTCACATTTGAATTAAGATCCTCCTGATTCCAAGGCCAGTGCTCTATCTACTACTTCACCTAGCTGCCCAAAGTTTACTTTCTTTCTTTCTTTTTTTCCATTTTTGTACTAAACCTTTTTCTTTTCTTTTTTTCCCTTGAGGCAATTGAGGTTAAGTGACTTGCCCAGGGTCACACAGCTAGGAAGTGTTAAATGTCTGAGGCCAAATTTGCACTCAGGTCCTCCTGGCTTCAGGGCTGGTGCTCTATCCACTGCACCATCTAGTTACCCTCCTCCATATATCTTGACCCTTCCTAGTTATTTGCAATCAGGATCATTTCCAGTCATCCTGCTCTCCATTTGGCCCTCGCTGCCCCAAACCTTTTTATTTTCAGAACATATGCATGGATAATTTTCAATATACACCTTTGTAAAACCTTGGGTTCCAATTTTTCCCTCCCTTCCCCCATCTACTCCCCTAGACAGCAAGGAATCCAATATATTTTAAGCATGTGCAATTCCCCTATACATATTTCCACAATTATCATACTGCCCAGGAAAAATCAGATCAAAAAGGAAAAAAGAGAAAGAAAACACCACTCTCACTCTCTCTGTTGTTGTTAGCTTGTATGTTATGTTGTGATCCCCACTCAGTTCCCACAATCCTCTCTCTGGGTGCAGATGGCTCTCTCCATCACAAGATCATTGGAACTGGCCTGAATCATCTCATTGTTGTAGAGAGCCACATCCATCAGAATTGATCATTGTAGAATCTCCTGGTTCTGCTCATTTCACTCAGCATCAGTTCATGTAAGTAAGAGTTTACTTTCGAAGGAAGAGAGGACACAAAATACAGAAGATACTTGGCTATGCAACTGTGCAAAATCTGGCTTTAAACTCAAATTTTCTGACTCCTTCCATTTCACCCTAGAAACAGCTAGATGGCACAGCAGAGAAGTCAGGAAAACCTGAGTTCAAATTCTGCCTTGGATACTGGAAAGCTGTATGATTTTGGACAAGTCGATTAACCTCGGAATGCTTCAGTGTCCTCAATTGTAAAATGTAGCTCAAAATAAACCCCTCTCTCCTAGGATCAAATGAGATGATGTGATGTTTGTAAAGCACTTAACACTTAGTAGGGGCTTAATAAATGCCTATCCCCCTTCAAACTCCATTGTTTTGGCTGTCTGGAGAAGCCTTGGGCCCCTTCTTAGGAAAATATTTTAGGTACTTAACATAGAAGCATCACAAAGGAAATGAAAGGTTAGTAAAAAAAATGAAGATGTCATTTTTTCCCATCTTAAGTTCTATACAACCCACTGGACTCTGAGAGCTGAGGTTAAGAACCCTGAACCAAAGGATCCCTGAGGTCCTTTTTTAGAATTCTCCCCACAATCCCATCTTTGCCTCTCACTCTGGGCAGATCCCAAAGGATCCCACATTTAGGATTGGAAGGGGCCCCAGAGCTCTTCTAGTCCAACTAGAGAAGGAAACTGAGATTATGATAGAGGAAGTGATTTGGCCAAGGTCACATGAGTAGCAAGGGGCAGAAATGGGATTTAAACTTGGGTTAAATCTAGGTCCCTTCCTTCTGTATCATGACCATCTCTGCCAAAATCTAGGTCTTTGATGATTTTTTTTTAACTTTCTTTTTCTGTCCTTCTATGTAAGTCTTTTGGTATATATTTTTTCTGTTTTCCACCTTCTCTTTCTCTACCTTTTTTCCCCCTTCATCTTTTTCTGTCTCCCTTTGCTTCTCTCTCTCTCAGTATCTGAGTCTGTCTCTGTCTCTGTCTCTCTCTCTCTCTCTCTCTCTCTCTCTCTCTCTCTCTCTCTCTCTCTCTCTGTCCTATCTGTCTCCAGGAAAAAGAAGAGAAACAAGGCTGGCTAGAGGGTCTTTGCCCCAAGCCAGCACAACTGATTGTAAACACTGATCCTGCCACCACTCTTTGTTAATATAGTGACAGCCCCAGTCATGGGGGCCAGAAGCAAGGCTGACTCTCCCCCCACACCCCTAGACAGCGTCCAGGTGCTCTGGGGGATGCAAGAAAAACACAAGCCATCCATCAGTCAAGATGCCATCTCACAGACCTTCTGTACCCTGGGGGCCTCTGTCCCTGGCCCAGCCTGCTGGGTTCACAGAGAAGCCCTGGCTTTGCCTTTCTTCCCCTCCGACTCCCAAGCTGAGCAGGGACTTCACCCGCCCTCCCTCCCAGCCAGAGAAAAAGGGCAGCTCAGATGCTGGCTCCTGCTCCCAGATCTTTCCCTGCACTGTTGTCTGGTTGCTATGGTTACCTCTCTTTGCCTCCCCGAGATTGCTCCTGCTCTCTCTACTCCTGAAAAGCCAAGTTGTCTAATGAAGATTCAAGATAAACTATCCCAGCCTTGCACCAGCCCCTCCCCTCTCCTCCTAGCCAAGCTGCCCCAGCCCCTGCCGGACTTGCCATCTCTAACTCAGTGTCCTATCCCAGGCTCGGACACAGACCCTCGATTTTGAATGTCCCCAAGTGCTCATATTATCTTTAACTTCATTTCATTTTCTACCCCATGGACACACAAAGGATTATGGGACTAGAGATGGGAGAGGCACAGAGAGGTATATGTTATAGTGGGAAGGATGCTAGGGGTCTGGATTTGAATTCTGCCTCTGCCATTGAGTAGCTGTGTCCCTTTGGACACTTGTCTGGGACTTCTTTTCTAATCTGTAAAATGAAGAGAATTGAACTAAATGGCTTTTAAAGGTCTCGACTAGCTCAGAATCTGTAGTTCTAAGTCTCCAGCTTTATAGTGGCTAATACTCTTTTGTTTATTTGACTTTCTCTGGAAAGGCCAACAACTCAATAAACATTTACAGAGCCATCTATTGGGTGCAGGACATTGGACTTGCATGGGGAGTTAAAGACAAAACATAAAAGGAAACTACCAAGGAGCTTACCCTCTCCTCATCTCAATAGGTGTCCCGAAGGTCTCAGTATATCACTAAGTTTAATTCACCTTAATAGACCTACAAGTAGAGAGGAAGCAGAGGATAGTGGTTTGGGCGTGCTGGACAGCATTAGTAAGGTGACTCTGAACAAGTTACTTGACAGATAGGAGGCTCAACTTCCTCATTTATAAAATGGTTAATGGTGGTAAAACAACACTGAGAAATTATAAGGGTCAAATGAGATAATTTATGTAAACTCTAGAGTCCTCTTTAAAGGCAAGGTACCATTAATTATATCTCATGGCTAATTACCTAGCCGAGCTAAATCCCTTTAAACAGAAAATAATTGTTAATAAATTAATGTATCAAGATCATATTTTACATTGTTTTTATTTGTCTTTTTTTGGTTACATTTTTGAGTTTTGATTTGTCTACTTGCTTTTCTTCCTCCCCACTTTGTCTTTTTGATATTTATCTAATCTATTTATCTATCAATTGATGCATTCAGGTATCCATCTATGTATCTATCTATGTCTATATGTCTATCTATGTATATATCCAACTATGCATCTATGTATCTATCAATTTATGCATCTATGTATGTATCTATCTATATGTCTATCTATGCATCAATCTATGTATCTATATATCTATGTATCTATTTATATGTATATCTATGTATCAATCCATGTATCTATATATGTATCTATCTATCTATATGTCAATCTATATACCTATCTATGTATCTATGTGTCTATCTATCTATATGTCTATCTATGTATCAATCTATGTAACTATATATCCATCTATGTATCTATCAATTTATGCATCAATGTATATATCTATATGTCTATGTATCAATCTATCTATATATCTATGTATGTATCTATGAATCCATCTATACATCTATCTATCTATGTGATCAATCTATCTATATGTCTGTCTATCTATCTATCTATCTATCTATATCTATGTATATGTCTATATATCTACCTATGTATGTGTGTTTGTATTTATGTATCTATCTATATATGTATCTTATCTATGCATCTGTTTATCTATGTATCTATATATTTATGTATCAATATATATATATATGTATCTATATGTCTAGCAATCTATCGATCTATATATATGTATATGTCTATATATCTGTATATGTATGTATTTATGTATTTATATATATATATGTATCGTATCTATGCATTTGTTTATCTATGTATCTATCTATATATGTGTGTATCTATATGTCTAGCAATCTATCGATCTATATCTATGTATATGTCTATATATCTATGTATATGTGTATTTATGTATTAATCTTTATTTCTACATATCTGTCTATGTATCTTATGTATCTTATCTATGTATTAATCTATGTTTCTCTATATATGTATTATCAATCTATGCATCTATATGTATGGATGTATCTATATGTCTAGCTATCTATCAATCTATATATCTGTATATGTGTGTATGTATTTATGTATTTATCTATATATCTATATATGTATCTTATCTATGCATCTGTTTATCTATGTATCCATCTATATATGTATGTATCTATATGTCTAGCTATCTATCAATCTATATCTATGTATATGTCTATATATCTATGTATGTGTGTATATATTTATGTATTAATCTATGTATCTATCTATATATGTATCTTATCTATGTATCAATAAGTATGCATGTATCTATATGACTAGTAATCTATCAATCTATATCTATGTATATATCTATATACCTATGTATGTGTGTATGTGTTTACATATCAATCTATGTATCTATCTATATATGTATCGAATCTATGTATCTGTTTATCTGTCTATGTATCAATCTGTCCATGCATCTATCTATATATCTATGTATCTAAATCTATACCTATATTTATCTATCTAACCATACGATACATACTTCCATATATCATTTTTTTTCTCAGAAGGAAAAGCATTTTCTTTCATAAGTCCTTCATAAATGATTTGAATATTCATATCACCCAGGATGGCTTAGTCATTTAATTACTCTTAGAATAATACTGCTGCCATTGTATACAATGTTCTATTATTCTGTTTGTTTCACTCGGTATTATTTCATGCAAGATTGGTTTTCTTGTGTGTTTTTTTTTCCATGTGTACTTTTTAAAGCCAATCCATACTTCATTTCTTACACATGGTAGTATTCCATCACAGGAGCACAAGGGGTGTTCAGGGAGGACTAGCACCCCTGGTGTGAAGGCTCGCTGAGCCCCTTTCAGGGCTACTCATCCACCTTGGGTGTCCACCTGGCATTCCCTCACTCAAACCCAATTCACTCACAAGCCATGACATCACCTCCCTGATCGTGGTCCTCTTCAAGAACGAGGGACCAAGACCTACAACCTGGCCCTCAGCTCTCACCTCTGGCTTCAGGAAGCTGTAGCCTGCACAATAGTCACCTACAGGCAAAGCGGTTAAGCCAAGTTGAGGTTAATCTAAAAAACACATAGGGAAGTCAAGGAGATGTCTTACCCCATAGCGAAATGGGCAGATGACAATGTCCTAATTGCCATGAAAATGACTAAAGCAGGTGCCATAGAGAGCTTAGAGCTTGGTCAGACACTGAAGGCAGCAAGGTCATCCTCCGCATTCTGGGTCACCGCCACTCGTTGCACCTTTGACCTGCCATTGGACTTCAATGACAGGAGGAGAGAGTAAGACTGATGATTTTGTGTAACTCTGCCTCTTTTAAATTCAAGCCCAGACAGCATCCCATGATGGCATTGATCCTCTCTGAAAACAAAGGATCCCCTCGATGTCCACCACAAAAAGAGCTGTTATAAATTACGTGTCAATATATTTTTAAATATTAAGACTGGGTCTAATTTTGAAATATAGAAACTACTGAGAGCTCCGATCCTACTATGACTCATACAACAGTTTTGATTTGCTCTGTTTCCAACCTCCTGGTTCATTGGTTCACCTCTCCTGGCCCTGCTGCCCCCAGAGGGCTCACTATATAGATGCCAAATTTCAAGCCAATCTCTACAGCTCACTGCACCTCAAAGCTCTGGATCTTGAGAGATCCGCCACTCTCAGCTTCCCCCAGAAAATTGGAATTGTGGGAACATCTATCACCCCTGGATATAGACAAATATAATTCTCTGGGAAGGAATCCCACATGTCACAAGGTAATGGATGAGGCACAAGGACCAGATCTGTGATTTCAACTGGGATAAGGAACTCCAGGGCAAAAAAAAATTACTTCTACCAATGCCAGCCAGCACATTTTTGGCAACTTATAGTTTTAGAGAATTGCTTAGAATCCTGGGAAACTAAATGACCTGTCCGGAATCACAATGTGTGTCAAAGACTGTTCTAGGTTGGCTATCTAATTCTCTCTAGTCTAGATGATATTTTTTAAAAAATCATCTCTGCCCAAGGACCATCCAGTCTATTCATGCTAAGGGGGTGCCACGATTTCCGATTGTCCTCAATTCACCTTGTTTTATATGTCATGATGAGACTCCCAGCACGGTCTTATATATTATACAGTGAACAATTACAAATTTATTAGTAATTTGATTAATGAGTCAAAATTATATTTACATGTTTTATAATCAATTATAATCATTTGTGTATTAGAATCCTTTCCTTTTTTTCCAGGAAGAGACATACAGTGTGCCATAATGGGTAGGAAACTAGCCTGGCTTTGGGGGACAAGAAACTTGGGGTCAAGCCTCACCTCTGACACAAGCTTGGCTCTGTGGCATAGGAGGAGACACTTAATTTCCCCAATGTCCTGTAAAGTCTCATGAAGGAGCAGGCAGAGTGCAGGAACTGCTGGATTTGGAATCAGTTCTCCTTCAGACACTTAACAGCTGGGTGACCTTGGGCAAGTCAGTTAATCTCTATCTACCTCAGTTTCCTTATCTGGAAAAGAAGAGTGTTAAATATGATGGATTCCAGGGTCCCTTCCAGCATTCATCCTATGAGGAATTATTACCAAGTTTATTTGTCAGATAAAGAAATCTAAGCGTCTGGAGGCAGTTGGGAAGTGCAGCGAATAGAGCGCCAGCCCTAAAGTCAGGAGGACCTGAGTTCAAATCTAGGCTCAGACACTTAACACGTCCTAGCTGTGTGACCTTGGACAAGTCACTTAACCCCAATTGCCTTGGATTCTGGTGACACAACAAGAAACCAGAGTACTAGTAATAATAACATTGATAATAATAATAATAATATAACTTATATGGCATTTCAAGGTTTGCCAAGATCTTTACATACATTTACTCACAAAACTAGAAGGATGCTCCTTCATGTATCACTAGAATTTCAAAAATATGTCTGATTTTTATTCTTTTTTGATTCCCTTGTCTGTGATGGCTCAGGTATGATTTGGTCTAAGATTTTGGTGAGGAGATAAATTCTATAGTAATATTAGATTGCATTTCTCTGACATAACATAAGATGAACAAAAGCTCTCCTCAGCCCAGAATAGTATATGGATCCCCCTTCACAGAGTCAGAAAGACCTTCTATTCCTTTCTCATTCTCATTCCTTCTTTCATCATTGTATCCCAGCAGCCTAAGTTCCCTCTGCCTGGCAGTTCCTACTTGTGATTGATTGATACCTCCCAGAACTTCCATTTAAAGGAAAATGCATAGAAATCCATGCTCATACCTTCATTTAGTCCTGCTCCCTGTTATTCCTTCTCCTTCACTTCACTCGAGGACAGGTGCTCCCTTTGTTTTCTGCTTATAGTTGTATCCCAGAACTTAATGCTCAGCAACTGATTAACGGATCACGTGACCTTTGGCAAGTCAGGTAACCCTGAAGTATTTCTGGGAAAGTCTCTAAGACTAGATTACAAAGCAATTCTTTGGTAAAGGGAGCTTCATTGACAAAAGTTTTCTATATTCCAGTTTTTTCAATTGTGGATCATGACCCCATATGGGGTCTCATAACTGAATGTATGAGTCACAAAATTATGATTTATTATTAGTGTTTAATTTGTTTATCTATTTTATACACCTGATCACATAAAAATTTCTTGGGCAAAAAGGAGTCACAAGTAGAAAATGTTTTAAAAGCCCTCTTCTATACAAATGAAATCATATATCGCACCAAACTCATCTCTCCTCCCCTCAAATCAAAAAAAAAATAAATGTCACAATGTCATTGTAATATCCACAACTTATTATTATTGAGTTATTTTCAGTTGTATGAAACTCTTCATGGTCTCACTGGCAACGATACTAAAGTGATTTGCTATTTCCTTCTCCGGCTCATTTTACAGATAAGGAAACTGAGGCAAAAAGTGTTAAGTGACTTTCCCTGTCACACACAATTAGTAAGCATCTGAGGCTGGATTTGAACTCAGAAGGATAAGGAAACTGAGGCAAAAGGTGTTAAGTGACTTTCCCTGTCACACAATTAGTAAGCATCTGAAGCTGGATTTGAACTCAGAAGGATAAGGAAACTGAGGCAAAAGGTGTTAAGTGACTTTCCCTGTCACACAATTAGTAAGCATCTGAAGCTGGATTTGAACTCAGAAGGATAAGGAAACTGAGGCAAAGGGTGTTAAGTGACTTTCCCTGTCACACAATTAGTAAGCATCTGAGGCTGGATTTGAACTCAGAAGGATAAGGAAACTGAGGCAAAAAGTGTTAAGTGACTTTCCCTGTCACACAATTAGTAAGCATCTGAAGCTGGATTTGAACTCAGAAGGATGAGTTTTCCTAATTCCAGGCTCAGTTGTTCTAACCACTGCACCACCTAGTTCACCTTGTTAAGAGCTTACCATGTGACAGGTGCTGGGGCTCCAAAGCTAAAACATAAGCCCTGCCCTCAAGGAGCCCACAGTCTGGTGGGGGAGAATGCAAATAACTATGTACATATAAGAGAATATATATATATCCCCAAACAGATGGAAGGTCATCTCAGAGGGAAAGCACACACAATGGGAGGGACCAGAAAAGGTCTCTTGTTACAAGAAAATCAGATTTGAACTGAATCTTGGAAGCAACCCAGAAGTGGAAAACAGGAAGAAGATTTCTGGTAAAGGCTTGGAGGCTGGAGATAATCAAAAAGTCTTTTCAGGAATAAATTTAACTTCCCGTGTATACCTTACCCAGTTCTAGGTTCCTAGGATAACCCATGATTTTAATATGAAATCAAACCGAAAATCCCAAGGAAAAGGAGGCAGGGAGGTTGAGTTTAAGGACCGCACCTCCTTCCCCCTTCTATCCTTACATCTTTGCTTCATCTTTGCTTTTTTTTTCCATTCTAACTTTTTGGCCTGTGTCAAGAAAGAAGCCTGGGAGGCAATTAGGGCTCCCTCATGCAGATTGAGGGAAGGTCTGAAAGGAAATAATGTGTGTGACGTGCTTTATGACCTTGAACTTCTAGACTAATGGGAATTATTGGTATTAAAAAATCTTCATTTCAGCCCTTTGGAGAAGTGGGGTTTCAGCAGGCTTTCTTTCATCAATGAAAACTGCAGTGCATCTCAGCCTTGGGAAATGTCATGAGTTTCTGGGGACAAAAATATCAATGACCCATGTCAGGGTTAAACTTCTACCAATGAGTTTTTCAGAAGAGAACAATGCTATGAACTCCCCAGTGATTGCTGATGGGTATTAAATGTCTTTACAATTTGTTAGGATGAGAACAAAATCATTCCGTTCTTCAAGGCTCAACTTAGGAGCCACCCTCTCCAAGAAGCCTTCCTTGACTTCCTCAGTTATAAATGCTCTTCCCAGCAATCCCTCCAGCCCTGAATTTACTTTGAACATTTAAAAAAACCCTTGTATTTATTTATCTAAGCACACGCTGTATGTAATTTCTATTTGTATAGATCAGCTCTCCTGTTAGAGTACAAGCTTGCTGAGGGCAGGGATTGCTTCATTTTTCATCTCTATTCCCAGTGTATCAGAGGCAGTGAGGTGGTGCAGTTGATAGAGCACTGGGCATGGAGTAAGGAATCCTGGGCTCAAATCCAATCTGTGTGACTCTAGAACAGGGGTTCTCAAACTACGGCCTGTGGGCCAGATGCGGCCCGCTGAGGACGCTTATGCGGCCCGCCGGGTTATGGCAAATGGGCTGAGGGGCAGAGACAGAGTGTGAGCTTTTGTTTTTACTCTAGTCCGGCCTCCCACAGTCTGAGGGACAATGAACTGTCCCCCTATTTAAAAAGTTTGAGGACCCCTGCTCTAGACAATCATTGACTGCCTCAATTTCCTCAACTATAAAATAATAATAATAATAATAATAATAATAATAATAATAATAATAATAATAGCACCTCCTGCCAGTGTTGTTGTAAAGATCAAATGAGATAATAATTGTAAAGTGTTGCTTAGCACAGTATCAGGCACATGGTGGGCACTTAAAATGTTCATTTCTTTCTTACCTTCCTTCTTTCCCAAAGTCAAACATATTACAAATAATAAGTATTAAATAAATGCTTTTTGATTGGTTGATAAAGCCCTGTAGCAGACATAAGAATTTCCCAGAATACATAGTACTCACCAGATATTCTAGAGAGAAGCTCCAGAGATTATGTATTCTGAAAGTTCCTGTGCTTGCAAAAGAGGAAAGGCTTTAATAGAATGGCAGCCTGGCACAAAATAATTGCTTAATAAAAGTTCATGGAATAAATGAATATTATTATCATTTGGCAGATGATGGCCTCAGAGGAATATATTGACCTGGAAGGGCTCACAGAGGTCATCAAGGCTAGCCACTCCATTTTTCAGTAAACTGAGGAAAGAAGAAATGACTGACTCTCAAGTACACACATTTTGTTAGGGACAGAGCTGGGATTTGGGACACCACTATGCTATGGAAAGCTCATTGGATCTTTGTCAGAGGATCCAGGTTCAAATCTCAGCTCCATTACTTGCTACTTGTGCGATCTTGAACAAGTCACTTCTCTCTAACTCCAGTTTCCATCTATGAAATGAGGAGCCTGGGCTCAGTGACCTTTCTGGTCCCTTCCAGCTTTCAAAGTATATTATGATCTCTTGACTAAGAGATCTGTGTTCTGTCATGCTAATAACGTCTGCATTCAGACCATGTAACTGATGGGAATATCTGGGATCCAAGCTTTGGAAAGCCCTGGTCTCAGGCACCAAAGAAAGCGAGCCTCAGTTGGGAAGGGAGTCAAGAGGAGCCAATTGACTTTTCCAGCTGACCTCTAGTGCTCATCCCTGGCCAAGACTCTCTGTTCATAACAGTGTCTCCTGCTAGGCTGGGACCGAATCAGCTGACTCCCCCCCAGCCGCCCCCCAGAAGAGGAAGGGTTGGGAGGCTGGGCTGTCTGCTACACCTCACACACTGCAGCTTGGGGGAAGCTGCCGAGTCTGCCTGGCCTGACCATGATGAGAGCACTGGGGGGCTGCCAGAGGCTGACTCACAGCGGTGCCCTTCAACCTGGCTGGCAGGTACATGCTGTCCAGACACAGTGCGTGGGGAGAGAGCACATTTCAGAGGAGCCCATGATGAATGGGGCCAAGACCAGGAAGAAGGCTTGAGAAAAACAAGATAATTCAGGCACTTGGGGGGAACCTGGAGATCAGCGGGCAAGATTGGAAACAAAGAATCCTTCCTCGGGCACACTATATCCTAGTTGGGGAGACCTGTGTGTATATCTACAGGGTGCCAGGCTCCAGACAAAATGCACAGGGATATTTGGACTGCTGCTCCTCCCTCCCTCCTTCCCCTTTTAGCAAAAGAAACAATATGTAGGTTTTCCTTTTAAGCTTCTCAGAGGCTTTGGGAGCGAAGACCTAATAAACTGGAGGAAAAGCTTCAAATGTACAAAGAAGGAAACTTAGAATATGGAAGGTTAGAGTCAGGAAGGGCCTAAGAATAGAGAAGTTAGAAAACAGCAACTAGAAGGGCTCTTAAAACATAGAATATAATGTTAGAACTTGGAGGAGACCTGGAATATGAACTGGAACTGGAAACTGGAAAGGAATTCAAAGCTTAGAGTGTTAAAACTAAAAGAACTAGGACTGGAAATTCAGAGCTTTGGCGTGTTAGAACTGGAACCGGAAATAAAGAGCTTAGAGTATTAAAACTAAAAGAACTGGAACTAGAAATTCAGAGCTTAGAGTGTTAGAACTGGAACTGGAAATTCAGAACTTAGAGTGTTAGAACTGAAACTGGAAATTCAGAGCTTTAAGTGTTAAAACTAAAAGAACTAGAACTGAAAATTCAGAACTTAGTGTTAAAACTAAAAGAACTAGAACTGGAAATTCAGAGCTTAGAGTGTTAGAACTGGAACCGGAAATAAAGAGCTTAGAGTATTAAAACTAAAAGAACTGGAACTAGAAATTCAGAGCTTAGAGTGTTAGAACTGGAACTAGAAATTCAGAGCTTAGAGTGTTAGAACTGGAACTGGAAATTCAGAGCTTAGAGTCTTAAAACTAAAAGGAAAGGGATCCAAGCTCTGTTTTAGAGATGGGGAAACTAGATTCAAGGCATAGTGGAGTGTTCAGAGCCATAGTTAGCAGTCAGGTTTAGCAACTCCCAAAGAAATATGGTAGAACATGATACAATGGGAACCATATTGGATTTGGCTATCAGAAGATCTGAATTCAAATCCCCACTTGGCCACTTACTAGCTATCATACTATATGTGATTTATGGGTAAATCATTTCACTGCTCTAGTCTCAGTTTCTTCATTTGCAAAGGAGACTTAGAATTAATGATTTCTCAATTCTATTCTAGTTCTAGTATGTCATACTATCATCCTATGTTGAGTTGTTACCTAAATTTGGCTTATGGCTATAATAAGAATTCTTAAATTGGGAATCTCGAATTAAAAATAATACTTTGATCATTATATTTTAATGTAGTTAGCTTCCTTTATATTTCATTCTCTTCTAATTATTTCTATTTATACACATTGCCTATGTATTTTACTGATGCATTTAACTACATTATTCCACAAAAGGGAGAGTGGGTTTTCTAAAACTAATAAGGGCTCTATGATATGCAAAAAAGAGCAGAGCCCTGCTCTGGAGAAAGCCCCTGTGCTCTGCCATGGGTTGTGTTATGTGCATGCTCCCTGGGGCAAAGCCTGGGAGACCAGGTGCTGGAGGTGATGTGCTGCCATCTGCTTTTGGATGCCATTTTGCCATCAGGTGAAGGATGCTCCCTGGAGCATTCCAAACGAGAGGCTGTCACAGCTGAGACTGGCAGCCGGGCAATTTGGGGATTCCCTTTTGTTGGGAGGGCATAGCACAGAGATGTGGTCAGAGGAGCCGGTGCCCTGTGCAGCTGCCTAAAAACTGGGGCTGCTTGCCAACAGAGGCTTAGGGCATGTCTGCCCGAGCCCGAGTCCCCAGTCCCCAGCTCAGTATCGGTTTTTCTGCATATAAAGCCATGTGGATAAACAAAGGCTGGAGTCCATGGTCTCTAGGCAAGTGATTCTCTGATCCATACATCCAGCCCTAGTTTCTCTCCTGACTTACAGTCCCTTATCTCCATCACTTCTCCCTCCTTGCCTCTTCCAATAAGTTCTGAGGTCCCTCCCTACTGAGGTTTTGTGGTTCTCTAATTCTACCCGATAAATCGGGTATCGGAGGAGATGAGGAAGAGAATGGGACTCCATAAGCAGTGGAAGAGTACCAGAAGAAAGAGTTGGAGCTATTGGGACATGCTCAAAGGGCTATCACATAAGGCTGGTCCTGAAGTTAACTATGTGTGTGCATTTAGATGTTCATGCATGGGTGTGTTTATTGTATAATTAGATGTGTACCCACGTGTTTGTAGTGTCTGTGTTCTTGTGTGTGTTTGGATATGTATATGTGTGTATGTGGTATGTGTGTGTGTGTGTATATATGTGTGTGTGTGTGTGTGTGTGTGTGTGTGTGTGTGTGTGGTGTGTGTGGTGTGTGTGTGTGTGTGTGTGTGTGTGTGTGTGTGTGTGTGTGTGTGTGTGTGTTTGGAAACAGACACCAGGAAACACAACTTTAAAATTTATGTCTGAAGTCAGGAGTGGAGTGGAGACTATGATGTACCTAATAAACGTGGGAACAACTGAGGAGAACATCTTGAATACATTTCTCTTCTACAATGTTCTTATTTAGACCTTGAGTGGTTTGTCAGAGATAAAGAAAGAATTGGCAAAGGAATTTCTCAGATCTTTTCAAATTCAAGGGAAGGGCAGAGTTAGGGAAGAGAAAATGGGAACTGTCTTTGGAAGGAGGGGAGTTACATGGGAATATCTCTGATGGGAGAGTGGGAGGGGGTAAGAAATGGGCAGCAAGAGGGTCTGGACACATTTGGCTTCACAAGTTTCTCTCTTCCCCTTCCTTTTCCTCCCCTGCTCCAGAAGATTTGGTTTAGGAAGGCATTAGGGGCGGGGAGAGGAAGAGTTGGAATAAATCAGGAGAAATTGGTAATAGGACTGAAGGGACAAAGATGGGAGGATCTTAGATACTATTTTTCCCAGCTGTCCCATTTGTCAGAGACAGGCAGTGAGGGGAAGGCCAGAGAGAGAAGTGTTTTGCTCAAAATCCTCTAGGATTTCAATAAGGTTGTGCTGAGCAAGAGTGATTTGGGGGGAAATGGGCTAAGTAGACAAAGCTTGGTGTTCCTGCTTTCAACACCCCTCCCTTTCTCACAATCCTACCTCCCGCTCTAAGTTCATGCTCCCTCTTCCCCCAGCCTTCAACCATTTCAGAAACATGCCATTTATCAGTTATACTTACAGGGAATTAAAGTCACTCTAGAATCATCAATTTGGAGCTTGATGGGACCTTAGTTATCATCTAGTAAAAAAGATATTTTTGTTTGTTTTGGGGGGAGGCAATCAGGGGTGAAGTGGCTTATCCAGGGTCACACTGCTAGGAAGTGTCAAATATCTGAGGCTGAATTTGAACTAAGGTCCTCCTGACTCTAGGGCTGGTGCTCTCTCCACTGTCCCACGCTGCCCTTAAAAAAAGTACTTAACTGGATCTGTGGGCTTAAAAAAAATAACTTTATTTTAATAGAATTTATTTCCTTCCTAGTTGTATTTTTAATTTATGTATTTAAAAGTATGGGTCATGGACTTTACCAGACTGTCACAAAAGTTGTTGAGAAAATGATTAAGAACTCCTAAATTAGTCCAATTCTCTTCATTTGACACATGAGGAAACTGAGGACCCCGATTCTCTGATTCTAAATCCCAAACCAAGGGGTCTTTCTACAACTGCCCATTAACCCCTCAGGTTAAATGGGTTGGGTTCTAGGTGTCTCAAGTTTCTAACCCACCTCTTTTGAGTCCCAAGTAGGCTGTTCTATGTGACACCTTATAGGAAGAGATTATCTGGAGCCATGGTTTTAGAATAGTGTCCTTCTAGACCAAGTGCTAGGGGAGCTCAGAGAAAGCTGCTGACAATCATATGCATGCAGCTGTGCAATTATTGGCAATAACTGGCACTTTCATCCATCTGATAAATTCAAGATGTTTAAAAAAAATTTTTTTTAAGAACTAAAGGCAAATATTGGGGGTGTGAGAGGAGGAAGTGAGACATGTTTGTGAATCAACTTTTTAATGAATTAGAATGAATACGAATGAAAAATTGTGAATAAATTAGCTTGAATCTTAAAGATCACAAATGAGAAATTGAGCGGTACAGCTGAAAGAGCCTTAAATTGGAAAGCGGGAGATGGGACTATGAGCTGATTGGGAGTGCGTTAATTTGGGGAGAGTCGATTCCCTTTTTCACACTGGTTTTGGCTATCTGTTTTAAAAAGAGAGAGGATATGGGATTTGCTGATATGCAAATTCACCTCCAGCTTTCCCATTCTCTATTCTTTGCTCTCATTCTATGTTCATGTTCAAAGAGCCCTTTCTGCTTTGACAATCTATGTTCAATATTTGAAGGATCCTTCCCACGATATTAGTCTATGTTGAACTCAGTTCAATTCAACAAGTATTTAGTAATCACCGACTATGGCAGGCAGGGGAATCGAGACAAAATTAAAATGGTCCCCTCCTTCGATTATATTCTATTATATATAATATATATTATATTACATTCTTCTGGAAGGAACAACATGTCCACAAACTGGCAAGTGGCTCCATTCTAAGGGCATATGTGATAAGGGCAAAGCTTTGACTTTCTCCGTTATTGGTATGATGGGGATTGGCCAACGAACCCCGTCCCTACCAGCCGACAAAAAGCGCATCTGTATAAAGGCTATGTTGAGGAGCCTGCTTTCGGTGACGCCATAGATGGAAGCACCTTGGAGAGACTTCTTTACCTATTAGAGATATATTCTCTATAATATACATGAAATTCAAAAGTCTGAGAATCCAAGAGTCCATGAGTTCAATCCATGCTGGGTTTTAGCAACAACTTTACCCACTCAATTCAGCAGAAGATGAGGTACTCCATGGGGATTCTAAATTTGGTGGGGTTGGGGGACATGTCCAAACCATGTTGAATCTGAACCCTTTCTCCTCAGAGTTGAGGTGATGGTCTAAGAATTGGCGGAAAACGTCTACGCTTTTGTGATCGCTAGATCTTCAAAATATTCTTTTGTAAAAGTTAATTGATGTTAATTGAGCAAATGGAAGTAGGGCTGGAGTCACTGGCCACTAATATAATTGATTGGTGATATTCCAGAGCTAATATAGATATTTGAACATAGCAGATGGTTGGGTCTTTTTCCAGTCACATCTGCCTTTTTGGGACTCTGTTTTGGGTTTTCTTAGCAAATATACCGAGTGTATATCATTTCCTTCTCGATGAGGATGCTGAGACAAATAGGGGTAAGTGACTAGCCCAGGATCACCTAGTTAATAAGAATGTGAGGCCAGAGTTGAATACAGGGATGTGAGTCTTCCTGACTTCAGGCTCCATCTAGCTGACCCCAAATAGAGCAGATACTGAATAAATATCTTTAAATAAGATTGTTTGAAGTGGATGAGAGTGGATTAAACTGAAATGTAAGCAGGCACACTCTTCCAGATCTGAGGTCTTTAGGCTTCAGGGGAGTATACGGATGAGAACAAAGAGGAAAGACATTCAAATGAGGTCCAATATTATGTCTCATAAGTCCAGTTGAGCCAGCATTGATTGTCTGTTATACATCAGGCACTGTGCCAAATGTGGGGATAGTAAGAAAGGCAAAAAAATCGTCTTTGATGAATTAGGACTGGGTGGAAATAACAACAGTCCTGGAGGGAAGATTTTCAAATATGTGGCAGAGTTGGAAAGCGGGCCATCGCCGGCATGCACCTTGAGTTTGGGAGGTCACCTTTAAAAGGGTTCAGAGGAAAGATAGGTGGGATTCATTGAATTCTAATTCTCTAATGCCTGGAAGAAGGTGATTCCCTTGAGAATCAAATTCTGCAAACTCAAAGAGAAATCATCCTGATGGGGAAGAAAGGAGGGGAATTGTCTCAGGAGAAACATTTAGATCCACAGAGGATGCATCATCCAACTTAGATTTTAAGAAGATTTGTATACAAGATGTACCAGGATGAGTACAAAATCATCACAAGGGGTCTGAAGAATAATGTCAGGTGTACTGGAGCTTAGAACGTGCTGTAGCCAGCGAGGAAAACACAAAGAGAGAGCTGAAGGGTTGTCATATGGTAGAAGAATTAAACCTCTCAATGGGAGGAAACTGTAATGAAGTAAATTTAGGCTCAATATTAGGATAAAACTTCCCAACCATTGTTGTTGTTTAGCTGTTTTCAGTCATGTCCAACTCTCTGTGACCTCATTTGAAGCTTTCTTGGCAGAACTACTAGAGGGTCATTTCCTTCTCCAGCTCATTTTACAGATTAGGAAACTGAGGCAAAGATGGTCAAGTGATTTACCCATTGTCATACAGCTAATCAGTATCTGAGGTTGGATTTGAATTCAGATTTTCCTGGCTTCAGGCCTGCTGCTTTATCCAGTCCCCTAGCTGCTAACCATAGGGCTCTCCCAGAATTGAATGGACAGCTCCAAAGCCCTTTTCGTGGAGGTCTTCAAGCTAATGTTGATCAATTCTCAGGCTTGTGGTAGAAGGATTCACATTGAGACATGGGTTACACTAAATGGTCCCTGAGGCTCTTTCCGGCTCCGAGATTTTGTCATCCTTCGAGCTGCTCTTTAGACTCATTCTCTGCCAAAGAGGTGACCGCATCCCAGGATGAGTCATTTGATTCTTTTAAAAGCTTCATGATTATTTTGATTTCTCGAATGGAACTTGTGGATCTGAGCCCCCACACTCTGGCCTGCCCTCTATTTATTCAATCACTCAAAAAGCATTATCAATAACAAAATCATGGGCCTGCCATCTCCCCAGCTACATTTAAATACACACTCCCTTGTGCACACATCCCCCCTCTCCAGCTTCGGGGCCCTCCCCCCACCTGGCTCTACATTTGGCCAGCAATGGAGCCGCCCTCACTTTGTGGCTGTGTCTTGGCTTCTAGAAAGTAGCCTGGCATTCTGCCACACCTTCGGGCACACGGCCCCTTCTGGGACTGACTGCAAGAGCACCCTGAGCAGGGGTGTGAGGGGGAAGGAAGTGCTGGAGCTCCTGGCTGGGGAGGCTCCTTCAGGCAGGGACCGTACATAGCATAGAGCTACATCGGGAGGGACCCGGAAGGGACTTACCCAACATCACACAGGTAGAAGTAGCAAAAAAAAGTCTTCTGATACCCAATTCAGCTCCTATTCACTGAGCCAGGCTAGGTGTTCTGGCTCAAGTTACTGGTCTCCTCTAACACCTACACAAAGGTAATTCAAAGTGTCATGGGAAGAACTTGGGCCTGGAAGCTGGGACCTTGGAGCCCTCTTTGTGCTTGTGCAGCCTTACAAAGGTCATTAAGCTTGTCTAAGTCTCAGTTTCCTAATAAATATCTAAAAAATGATTGAGCTCTACTTGGTCTCTCACAGCCCTGACATTCTCTATTCTAAGGTTCCTCTCAGCACACCAGCATCCTATGTTCTAATGTCCTTTTAAGTTCTGACATTCTAGGTTATATATTCTGAGCCTTCTACTGTTGGAAACCCCACATGTAATTTGCTTTACCCATGGTCTTCTCTTCTTGTGAGAGGGTGATGGTGATTCAAGGAGACTGAGAGGCAGTTGCTGTTCTCTGACCTCCCTACTAAGAGGCCGTCGTGTTGTCTGACCTCTCTCCTCTTCCCTCTGCCTCCAATTTATCTCATTCCCAGTCCACAAGCAACAGCTGTGTCAGTAAAGGCTGCCCTGCAAATCCTTCAGATGTTCACAGCTGTGGAGGCGCTCGGAGAACTGACCTGCCCCTTATGGTGCACTTAGGCATTCTTCCTTTAACATTGTGTTCATTCTCTTAAGGTCCCCTCCAGCTCTGAAGTGCTAGGTTCTAAGGTCTCTTCTGTCTCGGGCCTTCTATTGACGAAGGTTCCTCTCACCACTGAGATTCTGGATCCTCCAGTTCTCCACTGGCCCCTCCCTTTTAACGCTGGCTCAGTTATCAAGAATCCAGCCAGCTCTTTGCTGGGTCCATCTGCGTGTGCTGTGATCTTGGACACAATGTCCCTGAGCTGTGGGTGTGTGCTCACTGGGCTGCTAACACCACTCGTTAAAATCCCCTTAATTTAAAAAATATATGTAGGAATATCTTTTGTTTCTATGTTACCTATATTTCCAAATATACCCTTTTCTGTTTTATTCAAGAAGACATTCTTGAGGATAAAGAAGGGATAGCATGGGGAGGCTGGGAGAAAGAGAGACAGAAAGAGACAGACAGAGAAACAGAGACAGAGAGAGAGACAGACAGAGACAGAGAGATAGATAAAAAGAGAGGGAGGGAGGGAGGGAGAGAGAGACAGAGAAAGACAGAGAGAGAGACAGAGAAACAGAGACAGAGAGAGACAGACAGACAGAGAGATAAAAAGAGAGGGAGAGAGGGAGAGACAGAGACAGAGACAGAGAGACAGAGAGAGACAGAGAGACAGAGATAGAGATAGAGAGAGACAGAGACAGAGAGAGACAGAGAGAGACAGAGACAAAAAGAGATAGAGAGAGACGAAAAGGAGGAAGAGGAGGAGAAGAAAGAAAAGGAGAAGAAGGAGAAGCAGGAGGAGAAGGAAGAGAAGTAGGAGGATAAGAAAGAGAAGAAGAAAGAAAAGAAGAAAGAAAAGAAGAAGGAGAAGGAGGAGAAGAAGAAGGAGAAGGAAAAAAAGACTCAATAATTTCCCATTATATTCATGTGCAAGAGAGGGAGAAAGGAAAGAAAGAAAGAGAACGAGAGAAGAAGAGGAAAGAAGGGAAGGACACAGAGAAGGAAAAGGGAGAGAGGGACAGAGGGAGAGAGATGGACACAGAAGAAGATCAAGGGAGAGAAGGGGAGACAGAGAGAGAGAGACAGAGACAAAGAGTGGTTTAGCCATTCCAACCAATGAATCAAGCCAGTCTGGCAGTGCGTGTGGTATTCCACAGCAATATTTTTTCATCTCCATGAAAAAGGAAGGGGTACTTTTCCCTGTCTTCTTCATTGCTAATTTGATCGTTATAATGATGCAAGATTCAGCCTTAAGCTTTTATGGCTCTTTTATTTACACCGTCCTAGGCCTTGTGTATATTGTTTGCTCGCTTCTGTTTTTCTCACTGTGCATCAGTGAGTCGTGTTTTTCTCCTGCTTCTCTGTATTCTTCACGTATCAGTTTCTGTTTTTTAATGACTCCGTAATCTTCCATTACCTTCATGTGCAAGAGGGCTTTGAGTCCGGACTGGCGGTACCTTGGGATTTGTAGTCCACAGAGATTAGCAGTCCCCGATGGCCCTGAGACGTAATTTGGGACCATTCTGATCTTGGGGCTGCAAAATGAATGAATCCCATTCCAAGGTTCATAAAGAGAGAGAGCCTGGGGGAGATAAACTGAAAAAACTGGTGGGACCTCAATAGCTGAGCAGCCACAATAGCAGCAGTATTAAAGCTCCCTCCACTTCCCCAGACACTGAATGAGCTGAGCCAGAAGGAATGAGAGAACACAGCACAGAATCAGCAAGAAAAAGATGGCTTAAGCACAGTCAGAATAAGGAGAGAACAAAGAGGTCAGCAGCCCCACCGATGTGTGTTTCACAGTAGAAGCTCAGGCTGGAGCCGCCATTTTCGTGATCATTCGTTTTTCCATTCCCCAGATGATGGGCATCTACTTTGCTTCCAGTTTTTTGATAGGACAAGAAGTACGGCTAGAAATATTTTGGAATAGAAGGGACCTTCCTTTGTATATACACAACACATTTATCTCTTTGGTCTGTGCTTAGCAGGGGAATTTCTGAGTCAAACGGCACGGGCATCTGAGTCACTTTCTTCACACGATTCCAAATAGCTTCCCAGAATGGTTGGACCACTTCACAGATCTATCCATGTGTTTGTCTTTCCACATCCTCTCCAACATTGACTAATCCCATCTTTGGTCATCTTTGCCAATTTGGGAGGCGGGAGGTAAAACTTCAGAGATGCTTGATTTTTATTTTTCTTATTATTAGTGATTTAGAGAAAGTTTTCGTATGGTTGTTTATAACTTTCCATTCTTTTTTTGAAAACTGTTCATATCTTTTGACAATTAATCCACTTGACCTTCCCCTGTTTCCATCCACTCCCTCCAGTTATAGTGCTCCATTGGTTCTCCCACATTGGAACAGAACATAGAGAAGATAAAATGAAGTAATCTGGACCCTTCAAATAACACTCAATCCTACTGAGAGAGGTCATCTAGGACAGCACCCCAGCAAAGGAAAAATGCCCTCCAGAAAATGACAGCAGCAGAGTGGACATCTTCTCAGAAAGGTGATATAATAAATCCCTAGTGTATCAGAACTGGAAGAGATCTTTGGACACAGAATGTGTCCAAATGATGGAAGGAATCAAGGAACATAGAACATTAAAAATTCCAGCAGATAAAGACTCTAGAATATAGAATGCTAGAGTTGGGGCGGGGGAAATCTTGGAACACAGAATGTCACATAGGGGGAGAGGGCACCTTAGAACTTGGAACGTGAGAAGAAACATTGGCAAGGTTTAGTTATAACTTTGAAAGTCATAATTGGGAGGGAACTTAGAACATAGAATGTTAGAGATGGAATGGATGGGGAACCTTAGAACACAAAATGTCAGAATTGGAAGGAGCCTTGGAAAGCCTTAGCTAAGAAAGTTATTACTAGAAGGGACTTTTGAATATAAAATCTTAGAGGGAGAAGAGACCTTAGAACATAGAATGTCAAAGATTGAAGGAACCTTAAAAGATAGAATGGCAGAGCTAGGAGAGACTTTTAAACCCAAAATGTCAACTCTGGAAGGGATCTTACAATCCAGAATGTCAGAGCTGGCAGAGATTTTAGTAAAAGAATATCAGAGCTGGAGAGATTTTAGAACAGAGAATGTGAGAATTGGGAGCAACAAAAGACCTTAGAATCCAAAATGTCATATTGGGAAGAGACCTTAGAACCCAAATGACAAGCTAAAAAAGTCCTTAGAACCCAAAATGTCAGATCTGGGAGGGACTTTAGAACAGAGTGTGAGAAATGGAGCTACAAAAGAGTCAAGAACCTAAAATGTCAGATCTGGAAGGAATCTTAGAACATAGAATATCAGAATGAGAAGGAACTTAGAACACAGAATGTGAGAATTGGGAGCTATAAAAGACCTTAGAACCTAAAACATCAGATCTGGGAGGGAACTTAGAACCTAGAATGTTAAAATCCCAAGAGAGGTCTTAAAACATAAACTGCTCAGATCTCACTGGGGAATCTGAGTGATTGTGATTATGAAGGACCCTAGAGATTTAGTCCAACCTCATTTCATAGATTAGGGACTCTGGGCCAGAGAGGACCCCAGCGGCACAGCTGCAAATGCTGAATCTGACACTTGAACCCAGTTCCCTGTGCTCCAGTTGCCCGGCCTTCTTTCTCAAATTGCCAGCTTCTTTCAGGCAGAAGCTCAGGCTTCCTCTGCAGAAGAAGAGGGGCCACATCCTGGTCCTGCCTGCATTCATTCTTCTCTACAACATCTCGGGATCTTGTAAACATGGTTATTTATAGACATCCCTCCCATGATTGGCTCTTTCTGGCTGTTTCCTTCTATTCTTTAGCAGTTTTCTTTTGGGGGGTGGAGGGAAGGGTAGCAAAGTGCTAGTCCTAGGGAGCTCTCGTTTGCTCATTTCTCTTCTGCTTATCTCTCCCTCCATGGCATTTCCTGGCAAGATGATGAGGGGTGGGGGTGGATGGGACCAGAAATTCCTTTGTGTCTTTGGTGTCTGTGATAGCAAAAGGCTGACCCTGTGTCCTGATGGTAGGGATTGCGCACGCGTGTGTGTGCGTGTGTGTGTGTGTGCGTGTGCGTGTGTGTGCGTGTATATGTGTGTGTGCGTGTATATGTGTGTGCGTGTATATGTGTGTGTGTGCATGTGCGTGTGTATGTAGGGGAGGGAAGAATAGGGAGGAGAGATCTTTGCATGTTACCTCCTGTCCTAGGAGGAAGTGGGGAAGATTTTTCTATCTATCTATCCTGGATCTAGCTCAGGGCTCTGTAATCTAAGAGACCTTAGAACACAGAATGTCAAAGATAGAAGGAACCTTAAAAGTAGAATGGCTCTGTAATCAGTAGGTGCCTAATAATGTTAGAGGTAGAAGAGACCTTAGAACATAGAATGCTAGAGCTGGTGGGGGGATCTTGGAGCACAGAATGTCACACAGGGGGCGAGGGCAGCTTAAAACTCGGAACGTCAGAATGGACATGTTCACCTAGATCACAGCCACCTTGTTTTTGCCTTTGCATCCCTAACACTTAAGCTAGCACCTGAATATAGTAAGCACCTAATAAATGCTTCCTGATTAAATGAAAGAGCAGGAAAATTGGCTGCACTATCAACGAATGGATGCGGTCATTCAATTTGTCTATTTGTCTATTCTTTCTTTTCTTTCTATTCTTCTATTCAGGACAGCTAAGTCAAAGTGGACAGAGTGCTGAGCCTGGACTCAGGAAGACTTGAGTTCAGACACCTATTAGCTCTGGGCAGATCACTTAACTTTTGTCTGCCTCAGTTTCTTCATCTGTAAAATGGGGATAACCATAGCATTTACCTCCCAAGATTGTTGTAAAGACAAAATGAGGCCATATTTGGAAAGCACTTTGCAAATGTTAAAGTGCTATATAAGTACTAGCTATTATCAGCATGATCATTATCATTATTACAAACAATCAGGGGGTAACCATGCTTTCTTTGGCCATTCCTGTAATGAGCTCATTCAGTCAGATAAGTCTACGGGGGAAAGGGGGAGGAGAATTCAGGAAGGACTAGCTCCCCTGGTGTGAGGACTTCCTTTTCAGGGCTGTTCATCCATCTTTCCCCAGCCCCCCTATGACTCCAGGAAACTGTTGCAAAAGCAGCGGCCGAATCTTGGGGAACCTGTCTTGGCAGATGGGCTAAACCAGGTTGAGGGTCACCCGAAAGCCTCCCATCTGTCGGTGAGTTAGGGGAATGGCTCCCCCAAGCACGTGAGCAGGCAGACAATTTATTCCAACAGCCACGAAGGCAACTGAGCAGACACTGTGGAGCATTTAGAGCTTGGAGAGACGGCAGTCATCCATTCATTCCAGGTCACCACCAGTCACCCTGTCCCTGGACGTCCATGGTTCTGGAAGACAGAGTTCAAATCCTACCTCAGACACTTACTAGAGAATGCTCCTGGACAAGTCAAACTCAACTTCTGTCTGCCTCAGTTTCTTCATCTACAAAATGGAAGGATTGGATTAGGTTCCATGGAAAGGTCCACCCTCCTAGCTCCAATAATGTCACTGTTTCCATGGTTTTGTGGACTTGAGCTCCTGGTCTTGGTTCAGCCTGCCCTGTGACAGACCTCGCCCGGTGTCCCACGGATATTTTCAAAGATCGTAGTCCAAAAAGGCTGCTCAGCTTCTACCTGAGGCAGGCCATGCTTCCTGACCTGCAGCCCCAGTCCGGTGTTTCCTGTGCAGTGGGGGTGACTCAGAGATATTCAGGTTCACAAGAGCTTCTGCTCAATCACTTAACAGCCGGCTTCCTGGGGCCGTCATGTAGTCTGGCCCCACTCCACGAAGGTTTGGAGGTCTGGCCAGGGCTGCATTTAGCTCACCCCTTCCTGTTGATTACCGCAGCCTAAATAAGTCATTTAACCTCTCAGCCTCGATTTCTCCATTTGTAAAATGAGGATAATAAGAGCATCTACCTCCCAGGGCTGTTGTGAAGATCAAGTCAGAGAACCCCTGTCCGGCACTTCGCCAACTTTAAGGTGTCGTATAAATGTCAGCTGTTAGGTGATCAGTTAATAAACATTGATTAAGCGCCTACCAGGCACTGGGCCAAGGGCGGGGGATTCAAAAAGAGCCAAAGGGCTATCTCTGTCCGTGAGGAGTTGACAATCTGATGGAGTCTCAACATCATTACTAGACGTCAGAGGTTTGAAAGTCGCATTGTGGTAGAGAGAATAGAGTTCTTGGTCTTAGAGACCTAGCTGTGAGACCCTGGACAAGTCACTTGATTTCCTGAAAAGAAGTTTAACTCAATCAATCCCAGAATTCCTCCTAATTTTAAAATCTGTTCAAGTGATTCTCACCCAATGTTCTCAGTTCATGACTGATGAGAGGTCAAATGATTTGCCCAATATCATAGAGCCAGTGAGAGATGGAGCGGGATTTGAACACCTGATCCCAATTCCCTGCTCTTTGTGTACGAGAAACTTTTCTTGATGATTGAATGGCAAAGCTAGGAACAAACAAAACAAAACAAAACGGAAATCCTAGAGATTAATTACTCTCACACACATGCCTTGCTTGGAAGGGTACAGAAGGGGACATCCACTCTCCCCCACCAACCCCTCACCCTTCACCCCATGCCCAAGTCCTGAGCATTGAGTTCCACGTTCTTCTTGGTTCCTCTTTAGATTGCCCAGGATCAGGCCTTGGGCATGGGGGGGTGGGTGAAGGGTGAAAGGTTGGTGGGGAAGAGTTGGTCGATGTTAAGTTAACTCTTCATGATCCCATTGGGTTTTTTTTTGATAAAGATACGGAAGCGCGTTGCCAATAAATACCAGCTGTGGACAGAATATTGTGGACAGTAATGATGGCGGATGGGGACCTGACCTGGAGTTTAGGTGAACCTGGGACATTGCCCTCATGGACCTCACAATGGAGACAAGTTTTAGTATATCAGGGTGCCTGGGGGTGGGGAGAAGGCAAAGAGTCAGGAGACTGGCTCCTGTCCATTTCAATCCTATATTGTTATTACTGGCCCCTTCCCAGCTTTCCACACTTCTTCCACATGTGGCTTCCCAAAGAGAATATTTCATCTCCCATCTCCATTGACTGGATATCTTCCATGGCTGGAAAGCTCTCACTCCACACTTTTAGTTCTAGGAATCTCTGACTTCCTTTAATTCTCAGCTCAAATCCTACTTCCTCCAGGAGACCCTCTCCCAGCCCCCCCCCCAAGCCCTTCCTGTGTAGGTTATCAATTATCTACTCTGTATGTACTTTGACTTGCCCAATAATTCCCGTATTTTCTCCCCCATTAGAATGGACAGTGCTTGAGGGCAAAGTACAATTTTTGCTTTTTCTTTGTATCTCCATCCCTTTCCTGACACTCTTTTTATTAATTTTAAATTACTTTTTTTTCTGGCACTTTTAAGAGACGTGCGTTGATTAATAAATTGTTCTTAGATCTAAAGCAGAGATGGACTTCAGGGCCCAGTTAGTCCAGCATGAGAAAACTGAGGTCCAGAGAGACTAAATGATTTTGACAAATTCATAGATCTCTCTGATGGGTGGTTTGAACCCCACAGTGAAAGAAAGGAAAGGCTGCCCTTTGAGAGACCCTGCTAGCCTGGGTAGCTGAGATTTTCTACAGATTTTGTGACTTTATAGCAAAAATCAAGATGTGGAACATACAGAGGCTGTGAATTTGAATGCTCATTAGCTCCTAAGAGCATTGTCAATTCTTTTCCCATCTTAATTTCTATATCCAAGAAACACCAGACAACAGGGCTTTATAGAAAACAGTGCCTCTCTCTGTCTCTCTGTCTCTCTGTTTCTGTCTCTCTCTGTCTCTCTCTGTCTCTCTCTGTCTCTCTCTTTCTCTGTCTCTCTGTCTCTCTCTCTCTCTGTCTCTCTCTCTGTCTCTCTCTTTCTCTGTCTCTCTGTCTCTTTGTCTCTGTCTCTGTCTCTCTCTCTGTCTCTCTGTCTCTCTCTCTCTGTGTCTCTGTCTCTGTCTCTCTCTCTTCTCTCTCTCTCTCTGTCTCTCTGTCTCTCTGTCTCTTTCTCTGTCTCTCTCTCTCTGTCTCTCTCTCTCTGTGTCTCTGTCTCTCTGTCTCTTTCTCTCTGTCTCTGTCTCTTTCTCTCTCTCTTCTCTCTCTCTCTCTCTGTCTCTCTGTCTCTGTCTCTCTGTCTCTTTCTCTGTCTCTCTCTCTCTCTCTGTATCTCTCTGTGTCTCTCTGTGTCTCTCTCTCTCTGTGTCTCTCTGTTTCTCTCTCTGTGTCTCTCTGTTTCTCTCTCTGTCTCTGTCTCTGTCTCTGTCTCTGTCTCTGTCTCTCTCTCTCTCTCTCTTTATTTTGTTGCTGGGGGTCAGCAGCACGAGGAATAAACAATTAGCAATCTTACCTCTTCTCTTTGAATGGCCATATAGAATTATAGATTATTAGAGCTAAAAGGGAATTTAGATCTCTGAGCATAAAATAATACCCTTGGAGGGAATCTTAGAGCATAGAATATCAGAACTGGGAGGGACCTTCAAATGCAGAATATTCGATTTGGGAAGGACCTAGGAACATACAATATCTGAGTTGGAAGGGACCTTAGAACACAGAATGTCAGAGCTGGGAATAACCTTAGAACATAAACTGACAGCTCCTAACATGACTTACATGGAAATGTGTAAAAATGAATGTATATTTTTAACCAAAACAAGTTATTTTACATGTAACTGGGGGAAATTTTTTTTTTAAAAAAGAACATAAAATGTCAGAGCTAGGAGGGATTTTAGAACATGGAATATCAGAACCGGGAGGGACCTTAGAATATGGAATATTAGATTTGGGAGGGACCTAGAAACATAGAACATCTGAGTTGAAAGGTACCTTAGAACATAGAAGGTCAGAATTGGGAGGAATGTTAGAACATAGAATGTCAGCACTGAGAGGGACCTTAGCTCCTAGCATGATGTATGGAAACATGTAAAATAAATGAATGTGCATGTATAACCCAAAACAAGTTGTTTTACATGTAACTGGGGAAATAATTTTAAAAAACAAACAAACATAAATTGTCAAAGCTAGGAAAGATCTTGGAAAGATATCAGAACTGGAAGAGACCTAGGGATATAGAATACTTGAGTTGGAAGGGACCTTAGAACACAGAATGTCGGATTTGAGAGGGACTTGGAACCTAGAATGTCGGAGCTGAGAGGGACCTTAGAACATAAATTGTCTGCTCCCACATGTTCTTTTTTTTTTTTTTTAAAGAACACAAATTGTCAAAGCTAAGATGGATCTTAGAACACAGAATGTCAGAGTTGGGAGAGAGCTTAGAACTTGGAATATCAGAATGATTTGGTCTAGAAATCTTATCCTGGAGTTAGAGATTTCAGTTGGTCTGTGAAGTCAGATGAGGAAAAAATTACATCGTCTTCATTTTCATGACTCTCTAAAAGAAATTGAGTTTTTCCTTCACTTATTTGAAGACATTCGGAGTGCGGTTCCTTCCCTAGATTTCTCCAGATGGCCAAAGCCTTCCATGTCCCAAAGAACAGTTAAGAGCCCTGATGTGGACCAGTTTCTTTAAGGCTACAGCTGGGGAGCTTGAGGCTCTTAAATGAAGGACCCTGTAAGTCTGTCTCTCTGTAGAAGCAAACAGCCTCCTAGCCATGCTGCTTCAGAGATGTTTAAACGATCAGGATTTCAAATATAATTTTTAAAAGTCTACCGGGCAATTTCTTCTCCAGCGACACAGATAGAGAGTGCTTGTCGAGACACTAAGTCATCAGGTTTCTGGACTGCCGGGACCCCACACTCAGCGGGCCGAAGGGGAGAGCTCCATGGGCCTGAGTGGGGGGCGGAGGCCCACCAAGAGGGGATAAAAAGCCAGCGGTGGGGAAACAGGGCTTTGAAATGTTTTAACAGACCTCCTAACATCCTCCTCCCTCCCATTGTGTTGGGGGAGCTCTGACAAAGTCATCACAATTTCTCCATCCAGGTGAGCCCTGAGCGTGCTGTCTCTGGCAAGTGGCCAGGTCCAGCTGCAGGGGGGGGCACCCAGCCAGGGCCCCCCTCTTCCCCCATCCCGGCTCTGGCTCCGGCCAGACAGGGGTCTGCTTCAGCTCTCCCTCTCCGCACCTGAAGCTAAACTGAGCCGGAGATCAAAGGGGGGCTGAGGAGGTGTGGGGAGAGCACGAGGGGGCCTCCCGGGGGAGCGGGCCTGAAATCCCACCACGGAGGGAGCCGAGGTGTTGAGTGGGGTCTGGGGGGCTGGGAGCGCAGGCCCCTGTTTAATGGTTCTAGCAGATCCCCGTGGGTGAGAGGAACTGACCCCCAGGCACGGCTAGGTGAGCTCAGAGCCCTGGAGGCGAGTGGGGAACAGATCTGTATAAAGACAGACCCTCCATTCTGCCCCCCACTTGCAGCCCCAAGCGCCAGATGATGGGGCGCAGGGCCTGAGAGGGAGTGACATTGGGAAGCTGAGGGCCTGGATGGAAAACTGGAACTGGGGAAGTCCGGACCAGGGAGGGAAGGCCTTGGGCCTGTGTGGGGAGCCCGGGAAGGTGGTGAAGGCCGGAGCTGGGCGGGGATGGAGCCAGGGACTGGGCGCCTGAGTCACGGAGACATCGGGCTCTGTAAAGGACTGCTGGGTTAGGGGAGCTGAAGGAACATGAGGGGCTTGGGGGATGGCAGGGGTCAAAGGGCACCACTTAAAAGGCCCCGTGGAGCCTGGCGTCAAACATGCGTGCAGCTCCCATCCGGAGCCGATCAATAGAGATCTGTCGGCCTGCTGGTGTGAGAGGGAGCCGGGCCGTGGCAGATGGACCCCTCCCCTCCCCCAGCCCCTGGGCACCTCCCTGGAGTTGGGCCATGGACATCCCTCCAAGAATCCTGCTCTCTGCTCCCCAAACCTAACGGGATCAGAGGCTTTTAGAGCTCGCTCAGCTCCATGCCCTCGTTTCAGAGTCTGGCAAACAAAAGCCTGGAGAAGGGAAGCTGCCCCAAAGATCTGGGCCCAGGACTTTCAGGTTCAAACACAGCACAACATCCGGAGGGTGGCTTTGTGCTTTCATGCAACAAGCATTTATTAAGTGCTTACTGTATCAGCACTTATTAAGTGCCTAATGTATACGAGCTTCTCTCAGCACTCTCCTTCTGGTGTCCAATAAAACAACACTCTGAATAACTGGGTGTGAGTGGGGGCAGTCTGGGGAGGGACAACAATGGGTACAGTACAAACTATTACAATGAGAATGTGACATATCTGGAACAGGAGAGCACCAGAAGCCAAGAGGGAACAGAAAAGGCGTTTAACCACTGACTGCCTCGTTTCTTCATCTGTAAAATGGGGATAATAAAGAGAACAGTGGTGAGAATTAAAAGAGATAACGTATGTGAGGTCCTTTGCAAAACTTAAAGCTCTCAAGACTTTTATGCGTCCACCACGCCTCTTGAGGTACAAAACCTCCCTCCCTAGCACAGCCCATTCCTGCTAATAGAAGGCTGCTGACCTGGCAGCTGGCGCTGGGTCGGTTTACAGGAAGGGGAAAGTAGGGGAGAAGAGGGCAGAGGAGCAGAGTCAGCCGCCCGCGCCAGGGGACAGCCATGTGGGGGCTTCTCAGGAAGGGGCCACTGCAAATCAATGGCTGATAATGAAAAATGCAAACAGATAAAGAACTTAAAAGAACCAGCTTTGCTGCGATTGCTTCTGATCTTTGATTGCTCTTGGCAATCTCCTTCTCGATTTCTCTAAAGTCTCTCTATTTTTAATCAGGGGTATTTGGAGAGGAATAAAACACCCTGTCTCCTACTTGTTTTCTCTGTCTGCAAAGGCAGCCTTCTCTGCTCCGGTTTCCCGAGACTTTTCGGTTTAGAGCTGGAAAGGTGCATTGGTGATTGCCTCATCCCAAGCCTCTGTTTTATGAATGAGAATCAAGGTGACACAGGGAGTAAGAAGTAGAGTTGGAATTTTAATCCTGGTCTTCTCATTTCCATCCTAGATAGTTTTTTAAAAGCTTTGTCTCCCTTTAGAAGGAGCAAACTCTCCAGTTGCATTTGCCCTCTGGGTCTCTGTAGTCTAGATTGTGTAGTCCTAGACCGTTAGGATAGTGGTAACTGGGGATGGGATCCTCCCTCTTGGGTCCTCCTTGGACCGCACCAAGAGAGCGGCGCTCACTTCTCCATCCAACTTCGCACCTTTTCCTGTGACCCCTTCCCCAGGACTCCACAAAACCACCCTGTCTCCATTCTGGACTCGGGGCAAACTCTTTTATAGACCAGATTGAAGAGACGGCCTGCTCCGGTCAGATCACTGAGGGAGACAATTTTGAGGTCGTCCAGTCCAAGCCTTTTATCTTACAAGTGAGGAACAGAAACTCAGGTTAAATGATTTGGCCATGATGACGCAAATATTAAGTGAAAGCTCTCATCCTTTCAATGCTCTGTCCACCAAGCTACGTTTTCTGTCTCACCTCAGTGGAGTCGTTCGGTCTTCCCGTTATCTGAGACAGAGTCCTGTCAGACCCATGAGTCTTTTTCTAATGTTTGATTAGGGAGTGTTTTGTTTGAGTCTATATTGTCAATTAGTCAATAAACAATTATTAAGCACTAACTCTATGTTAGGCCCTTGGGATAGTGCAATAAGGACTAGACCTGCAATTTCATTGCTGCTTCAGACACTTACTAGCTGTATGAACCTGGGGAAGTCACTTAAACCCCATTTACCTCAGTTTCCTCATCTGTAAAATGAGCTGGGCGAAGGAAATGGAGAATCATTCCAATATCTGGGGTCCCAAAGAGTGGAATATGATGGAAAAAAGACTAAAACAGGAGAAAATTCTTTGGAAATCCTTCTCCCCGTATAAATAAGTATATTCTCTATAACAGGGGTTCTCAGACTAAGGCCCTCGGGCCAGATGCTGCTGCTGAGGACGTTTATGTGGCCCGCCGGGTTATGGCAAGTGGGCCGAGGGGAGGAGACAGAGCGTGAGCTTTTGTTTTTACTCTAGTCCGGCCTCCCACAGTCTGAGGGACAGTGAACTGGCCCCTGTTTAAAAAGTCTGAGGACCGCTGCTCTATAACTTGAGTCTCAAAGAATTTCCTAAACTCTTTTTAGGCTTTGAGGGATACAAAGACAAATATGAAACAATCCTCTGACTTCAGGGAATTTACACTCCTGTGGGGGAAACTAAATACAGATCTGGACAGGACATAGCAAGAAAAAAAAAGGCAAAATAAAGGCAAGACATTTGTATGATGTATGATGGAAAGAGCACAGGACTTGAGGTCAGGAGTCTTGGTTTCTCAGCCTCGGCTTAATGGCTATGCAAGTGATTTTGCCTTCCTGAGCCTCAGTTTTCTCACCTCTAAAATAGGGATGACTTTCCATCCTCCCCTCTCAGTTCTCTCCCTTTGTAAACCTCAGAGTGCTGCAGAAACGTCAGCTGTGATTATTGCTGATACTATTGGACAAATCCGGGAAGAGAATAAGTGGAAACAGAGCTCAGGAGACCTTGGATTTATTGATCTAGAAGATTACAAAGGCTATCTAATCCAAATATTATTTTCCAGAAAAGGAAACTGAGGTCCAGTGGCATAGGTTGTGAGGAGTGGATCCAGGAAGAATGAAGAATGTCGGAAGGGAAGAGGGAACAGAGAAGGGTTCACAGTTTGGCATGGAGCATTCAGCAGGGCTGATGGGCGTGGGAGAGGAGCTCCGGTTGGGGGTAGGATTAGGGAGGTGTTATATCTAGTGGGATGTAGTGGAGAGAGTCTAGAAGACTCCTCTTTGGGAGTTCAAATATAGCCATAGATTTTTACTGGAAAAACCAATTTTTACGTCTCATGGAGCTGTGGGATTAAACCTCAGGACCCCTAATCCCATTTGTCACCTTTATTTGTATAAATGTCAATATAAAGGAGGAATTTGTTCCCCTAGAAAAATTCGGAGTTGCCCCTGAAATCCATTTCCACACCCCAAGTTAATCTACGAACACCTGAGATGGTCCAGACTCTCTCACTTAGACGGATAAGGGAACTGAATCTCAGGGAAAATATCTTTATATACATACATGCATACATATAAATATATACATATATACACACAGGGGAAAAATATGTATACATACACACATACATATATATATATATATATATATACACACATATACACACAGAGGGAAAATATCCATACATACACACAAGGAAAAAATATATATTATATGTAATATAATATATATAATACAATATAATAAATATATGCTCCATAATACATATATACATACACATAAATATATACTACATAATACATATACATATATACATAGGGGGAATATATATGCATTCATATATACACAGGGAAATATATACATACATATATACACATACACACATAAGGAAAATATATACATGCATATACAAACACAAAAGGAAAATATATATATATATACACATGTACACACAGAGGGAAAATATCCATACATACACACAAGGAAAATATATATATTATATGTAATATATATAATATAATATATACTACATAATACATATATACACACACATATACACACAGGGGACATATACATGCATACATATATATATACACACAGGGAAATATATACATACATACATGCACATACACACACAAGGAAAAAAATATATATATATACACATGTACACACAGAGGGAAAATATCCATACATACACACAAGGAAAATATATATATTATATGTAATATATATAATATAATATATACTACATAATACATATATACACACACATATACACACAGGGAAATATATACATACACATATGCACATACACACACAAGGAAAATATACATACATACATACATATATATTTATACACACTACTATTTGTCAACTCTTTGTTTACACCTATTTGTAAACTGTGAGACTATTTGTAAACGCCCCGTCCTTGTCCCTGCCTGGAGGGTGGGGGCCGGTCCTTGGGAGGGGGGCCCTGTGCTTTGAGGGAAGTAGGCTCGGCCTTGGAGGCGGCCCCAAGAAGATGGCTCCCCCCAGCCTAACCCCAGCTGCCCTTCTAAGACTTAGCCAAAAAGCCTAATGCCTTTTAATAATGAATAGGTCTGTGTCTGCCTTACTTAACACTGAATGAGCAGATCCACAGCACTTTATAAATTATCCAGTGGAGCTGATTTGGCCCCCGTGGGGAGCATTCCGCAGCCAGCCTCTTGTTCCTCAGTAATGGAATCATAATGTTAATGTGATTTCAATTAGGGCTACATTATAGAATACAGGTGCCCGAGTGGGCAGCCGGGATAGGGAGAGCTCCTCCGGGATTTGGTTTTTCCCAAGGAAGGTGTACAGGTTCCAGTGCCTGCCACGACCCTTAGGAGAGGGGGAAAGTCATCCTAGAGGGGAAAAAAGGAGACAGGAAAAACATTTGGAAAAGTCAGAGGAAAAATGTCTGTGCGATGATTTTAGAGGTAGAGAAGGACCCTCAAGGTCAGCTGCCCATCCCTCCTACCTGTGTGTCACGGCTGGGGACCCTCCTGGAGGCGGTCGCCATATTGAAAAGAGTAATGAACTTGGAACCAACAAACACAGCAATTAGTTAAGAGTCGACTTTGTGTAGGAAGTAGAAAAGGAGAAGCTCTGGAGGTGGAGGACTGGGTTCAAATTCTGTCTCTGATGCTTACTAAAGGGCCTCGGTGATTGCTTCCAGCTCAACATCTGTGATCTTGTCCATGTAACTTATATAGGCTGGGCACTGTTCTAGTGATGGAGATATGAGCCCAAGGAACGCAACTTTCCCAGCTTTCTAAAGCTCACAAAGGCCCTGTCCTCAAGGAGAATACATTTCCCTGGGGCTGAGGGTGAGGAATACAACATGTGCACAGATAACTATTTATAGGGAATATATTTAAATTGAATCCAACTTAATTTAACTAACATTTATTTTCAGTCATTTTTCAGCCATGTCTAACTTGTTATGACCTCATATGGGTTTGTTTGTTTGTTTGTTTTTGACAAAGACACGGAATGGTTTGCCTTTTCCTTCTCCAGCTTGTTTTATGGGAAACTGAGGCAAACAGGATTAAGTGACTTGCTCAGAATCACACAACTTCTGAGTTGGCAAATGAGTTCTCTTGATTCTAGGCCTGGAACTCTCCACCGCACTAAGGAAATCAAGATTTTTTTTAAAAATTCTCTTGCCTTCAATGATATTATGCTTTACTTGTTCAAGCCAAAATCATGTCCACAGATAATTAACTTCAAAGTAAATTTAGGAGAGAAAGAGCATTTAAAGGTATATTTTTTAATTCTCTTGCCTTCAATGATCTTATACTTTACTTATTCAAGTCAAATCATGTCCACAGATAGATACATTCAAAGTAAGTTTAGGAGAGAGAGAGCATTCAGAAATGGGACAATCAAGAAAGGACATTTTGTCAAATAATCTCATAAATTATAAATAAATTAAAAAGAAAAAAATAAATAAAATGTCTAATAAAATAAGTCTTTTAAGGGACTATTATGTGCTAAGTCTTGGTGATATAAAGAGAAACTCAAGGAGTTTCTGGAGGTGTCGCCTGAATTGGGTCTTGAAGGAAACTTTGCAATTCTGACAGGTAGAGGTAAGAGAGCAGCGCACCCTCAGCATGGGTCACAGCTTATGCAAAAGTAAAGAGGTGGGAGATGACATGGAGAATTAGTTCGAGAACTAATGAGAAGTAATATGAAAGTCGTGTGACTGTACAACGGGGCAAGCTGTTTCACCTCTGAGCTTCCATCTCCTCACCTGTAACACGTGAATACTTTCCCAACCTCTACGTGGGTTCTTGTAAGGAACGTGCCACCGAAATGTGAATTATTAGTAGGTATATCATAAGGAGTGAGCGGTGAGCTGAGGCGGGCTCAAGTCTAGTCTGCATTGAGACAGACACAAAGGGCTTGGCTTGGAGTCCTGTTGTTTAGCTTTTCTGGGCCATAATTTCCTCATCTGGAAAATCAAGGGGTTCTACAATGGCCTCTTGAGGATCTTTTGAATTGATGATCTTCTCAATTCCAACTGTGCTGCTGATTAGCAGAAAATGAGCTGGGGAAGCAAGAATCAGCTTGTCTCCGGGCCTGTGGCATGTAGGATTCAGACCACTTCCCTGCCATAGCCTTTCCCTCTCCACCCTTCTGGGTCTTGTTCTAAGCTCCCTTCAGGCCCTGACCTAGTTCTATATGCTAACATTAAGGTGAGCTCTGACTTTGGCCCCAACCATCCATTACTAAGATTTCTGCTGTCTTCCAGGTTCTAAGGTTCCATTACTAAGATTTCTGCTGTCTTCCAGGTTCTAAGGTTCCTCCTAATTTTGGTATTCTATACTTCACACACAAAATATCTCCTCAGTTCTGAGTTCTATGTTCTAGAGTCCCCTCCAGCTCCACAGTCTGCATTCTAAGGTCCCTTGTGGTAAGGTTTCTGCCAAGACTTTCAGGTTCTAAGTTCCTCCTAATTTTCACGTTCTACATTTCACATATAAAGTACCCCCTCAGTGCTGACATTCTAAGCTCTGTGTTTTAGGGTCCCCTCTGGTTCTTAGAACACAGACAACGTGTTCTAAGGTTCTTTTTAGCCTGGCAGGCCATGTTGTAAGGTTTCTGCCAAGTCTTTCAGGTTCTAAGGTTCCTCCTAATTTTCACATATAAAGTACCCCTCAGGGCTGACATTCTAAGCAGGGTCCCCTCAGCTCTGTGTTCTGAGGTCCCTTCATTTGGACCTGTAATTTTGAAGCTTCTCTATTCTTCATTCTAAAGTCTCCCCGCTGTAACTTTCTGACCATCTAGGGCTGGGCTGGATGGGAAGCTTAACACAGGATTCTTTGGATAACTCCCCTCATTTCTCCAAAAAGGAAGTGTGGGTGTGGGGCTCCAGGCAGAGCAGAGGGGATTGGCCAGGGGAGAAGGCCAGGGTGAGGCAGGGGTTCGTCTGGATCTGGCGGGTGATGGGGAGACAGGCAGGTGGGCTCCAGGCTGGGATGTGCAGAAGGGCAGCAGGGGCCCGGGCCCGGCCGGGCCTCCCCGACGCGTGTGAGGTTCTGGCATCTGTCTCGGTCTACGTGTCAAAGGCAAGCGCACATCTGGCTCCTGCCTGAGCCGCTTGGTTGGGGATTACTCAGCTGGAGCCAGGGGAATGCAGGGGGGAGGGAAGCCGAGGAAGGAACTGGGGGAAGGGGGGGCTTGTACAAGTAGTCAGTCAGGTAGTACTGATTGCTTTCCCCTACAATCATGAGATCAGCTCTTTGGGGCACATTTACAAAAATACTCTCAACAGCACTGGGGAGGAAGGCAGTGAGAGCATCATTATGCTCATTTTACAGATGAGAAAGTTGAGTTTCAGAGTCAGGATTTGAACTCCACTGTCTCTTGTGATTCTGATTCACTTCCAGCACCCCATTAGAAGGGCTTTACAGAAAAGCCCATGTGACTCCTATCACTTCCAGGAGGGGAAATTTGTCCCTCAGTTTTCCATAGGCTCAGACGTACTTAGATAGCAGAGGGAGCCCTAGTCCTGGAGGCACCCTCAATGTTCTGTGAACAATCAAGAGAGGGTTTCTAAGCCCATCTCTCATTGTGGATGACCTTATACAAGGTACTTATCCCTGGCCTTCGTTTCCATTCCAAAAAATGGCAGGGAAGGGGAGTGGTGTGTTGGGGGAAATGATGCAAGAATTGTAGAATTACTGGATCTGAGTTGCAAGGGCCTAATTTGAATATTTTATGTGCCAGGGCCATCCCAGCACAAGCCCCTCCATCTCGTGGCTTTGGCCATTCTCTCTGTCCCCGAGCCTGGAACTGTCTCTTTTCCCCACTCTGACCACTGACCTCCCTGGCTTCCTGTTAAGTCCCATCTCCTCCAGGAAGTCTTCTCCAACTTCACTTAATCCCAGTGCCTCCCTCTGTTAATTATTTCCTATTTATCCGGTACATACCTTGCTTTGTATATATTTGTTCCCTTTTGTCTCCCCCATTAGATTGTAAGTTCCTCCAGGGGCTGCCTTTTGTACCCTCAACTCCTGACATAGTGCCTGACACACAGTAGGTTCTAAATCAAGGTTTTTTGAATGAATGACTGTTCTAAAGGCCCTCACAGCTCTGACACTCAATATGATTATATTCTCCTCCCATTCTATGATTTTAAGAAATATTCTTTGAATCATTAAAGAACAGGGGCCAAAATTCTTGGTTTGCTCCAGCTTCTGGGAAATGATATCTCTTTTATTCCCCTTGGTAGATTTCACTTATTCATGCTCTCTTTATCCTCCTGTGGCCAGAGATTGCTGTATTGTGAAAAATAAAAAGCTCTTGTTTTGGAAGGACTCACTTCTCCGTTCCTTTGGCCAAAGCTAAGAAGAGAAGAGCACTTTTGTCCCTGACATCCCAACTTCTGAATACCCAGAATTTTAGGAGGGATTCCCAGTTCCTTCCCTTTCAACCCCATATTCAAAGCTATTCTTTTGATCCTCATAGATGGGAAATATGGAGTTTTCATTGCCCAGCCTGATGAATAAGGATTAATGTTTCAAGGACATGGGATTGCTTTAGCATGGCTATTCCCTCCACTGAGGCAGATTGCAGTCCCTTTGTGGTTTAATCAGTGGTCTTTGTGACTAAGTGGAAAAATATTCTTCACCCTGTGACCGACCTGGTAAAGAGACTCCCTAGACTTGTTCCTTGGATGAGACTCACAGTCCATCCTGCACCTGCTGTTTGGACCATGTGTGGTCCAAAGGATAGTATTCTAGGAGCAGGACAGAAGCAATGCGTACAAAATATATGTAAAGGCAAATTTAGACTAGATAGCAGGGCAAATGTCTTGACCATTATTGCCAACAAGAAGTGAATTGAACCGCCTTGACAAGCGCTGGATCCCCCTTTCTAGTATTCCAAAAGCAGATGAACAATAAGCTGGTGTACTACGTGGGGATTCCCTTCAGGAAGGCTTAGACTAGATGCCTCCAAGATTTTCAGATTCTACTACTTTGGGTTTATGTCAACAGAAGCCCAACTATACCCATGATGCAGCTTATATGCCATTATTTTCATGTCCCCCACCCAGAGCGCTGGATTCTGCCCTTGGATGCCCGGGTCCTGCAGGTATCCTCTCTTAGAATCACCTCCTGGCCAAGTCCCCATGAGGACCCCCTGCCCACTTTGCTAACTTTTTCATACATGTCATCTTCCCCATTAGAATGTAAATTCTTTGAGATCAGGGACCACATGTGGTCCAAACAGCAGGTGCAGGATGGACTGTGAGTCTCATCCAAGGAACAAGTCTAGGGAGTCTCTTTACCAGGTTGGTCACAGGGTAAAGAATTTTTCCACTTAGTCACAAAGACCACTGATTAAACCACGAAGGGACTGCAATCTGCCTCAGTGGAGGGAATAGCCATGCTAAAGCAATCCCATGCTAAGGGAAGTGAGCAGAGCCATGAAAACATTGTATACAGTAACTCAAGAGTATGTGATGGTCAGCTGTGGTAGACGTGGCTCTTTTCAACAATGAGGTGATTCAAGGCAATTCCAGTAGACTAATGATGTAGTCAAGAGAACATTATGGAAATTGAATGTGAATCAAAATATACTATTTTCATCTCTTTGTAGCTGTTGTTTGCTTGCCTCTTCTTTTTTGTTTGTTACGATTTTTCCCCTTTTGATCTGATTTTTCTTGTACATGACAATTATGAAATTATGTTTTTAAAAATTGCACATATTGGGGGAGCTAGGTGGTGCAGTGGATAGAACACTAATCCTGAAGTCAGGAGGACCTGAGTTCAATTCTGGTCTCAGACACTTAACACTTCCTGGCTGTGTGATCTTGGACAAGTCACTTAACCCCAATTGCCTCAGCAAAAAATAAAAATAAAAATCTCACATATTTAACCTATATCAGATTGCCTGCTGTCTTGGGGAGGAGGAAGGTAAGAGAAGGAGGGAGAAAAATTTGGAACACAAAAATTTTTTTAAATGACCATTGAAAATAATATATACATATATTTGGAAAAATAAAATACTATTCAAAATAAGTTCCCTTTCTTTTGTTTTTTCTCTTTCTTTCCTCCATTGCTTCCTCCCTCTTCCTTTTTACTTTTTCATTCCTTTCTTTTTCTCCCTTCCTTCCTTCCTTCCTCCCTCCTTCCCACCTTCCTTTTCCTTCCTTTATCTCTCTCTTTTCACACTCTTCTCTCTCCCACTCTTTATCATCTAGCTATCTTTCTATCTACCATCTCTCTCTCTATGGTGAGACAGTAAAAGGGGATTGTAAGGGAGGTCATCTCCTGTTAATTATATAAGACCTGTGTACAGATGCTATCTGTACCCGCTATTTCCATGCTTATCTCCTATAAAGCACAAATTTTTCATTTTCTGTGTTTGAATCCACAGCACCTACTATAGTGGTTGCCCTGTAATAGGTGCTTGGTGGGTGTTGCTGATTGGTTGGCCAAGGTCACGTAGCAAGGTGACGGTTCAGTGGAGAAGCACTTAGGAAGCTCTTACTCTATGCCCAGCTCTGTGCTAAGTGCTGATTAAGTCAACATTTAATTTGACCATTTCAATCCATATTTATTAAGTACCTAATATGACCGCTGTGCTTGATGTTCATGATCCAGAGATAGAAAAAAAAGTCTTGCTGATAGCTACCCTCCAGGAGCTAGGACCGTTCGAGGAACACTGCCTTTGGTATCCCAGAACTTGAGTTGGAATCTTGGTTCTGGATAAACTTGATGAAATTTCTTCTTCTTCCAGAGGCAGGTAAGTGACACAATGGTGGCCGTGTGATCCTGGGCAAATAACTGAACCTTTGTTCAATCCTCAAAGGGTTGTTAAGCGGAGATAATACTAGAGATTGCTTAGCCCAGTGTTCGGCACACAGTAGGTGCTCTATAAATGCTTTTATCATCTCCTTCCCTTCCCCCCTTTCCTTGGCCTCCATAAAATGAAAGCGTTGGAGAAGACAATGGAACAGCCCTGAATCTTACTGGGTTCCAGTCTCCCTTCTGCCAGATCTCTTCTTGGTCCAAAATGTTTACTTTCTAGGTCTTACTTTCCACATCTGTGACAGGAAGAGATAGGAAGACACAGTGATGTCTGATTCAAATAGAAAGGTCACTAAATGTACATAAAGATACATGTGGCAGCATAGAGATTTAGAAAACCAAGGAGTAACATTATCTATGTTTTATTGTATTTTTATTCGTTTTGTTAAGTCTTCCCCATTTATATTTTAATCTGGTCCAAGTCAACATGGCGGTTGGTTGGTCGGCTGCACATTTGGCACCTCTGGACTGGAAGATCTCAAATCGGATGATGTTGTGACCAAACCACAGAATTAGAGATTTAAGGCATTCATCAGAGGCACCAAACGGGAATCCTGCATGTCACAGATGTGGAAACTGAGGCACGGAGAGCTCCTGAAAAGCAGATCTGTTCGGGGCCTTTCTTGAGCGCCCGCCGCTCAGTGTTTATTGATGCTTATTGATGAGTGATGAGTGACTTGCCCAGACTGACGCAGCTGGTAAATATCTGAGGCAGGATTTGAATTGAGGGTCCAAGTCTGTTCTTTTCTGCCTTCTCGGAATTCTCTGAAGCTAGGACCTCAGAGCACCGTTCTCCTCCCCCTCCCCCCCCCCCATCATGCACACCCACGCTGGTTGGGA